>NC_066521.1:20181523-20276523 GCF_024679095.1 Eriocheir sinensis | reverse complement strand
AGGCTCTACGCCGCGCTAACAAAAGACGCCGCGCCGCCCCGTAACTCCCGCAGATTACGCCGTAGCTTCGCCTCCTCATATTTAACACCATTAATTTTGTCCCCCCGTAAAAGAGGCGGAAATGGGCAAAGTTTAAGGACAGGGGTTACGCTTTGCAATTAAGAGTATGGTCATTCTACTGCTTCTATCATCCCCTTACTCTTCTTTCCTTGTCATCCTACTACTACTACTACTACTACTACTACTGCTACTACTACTACTACGATTCGGTGACATTTCTTTAAGTTTCAAGCGGCGATTCTTAGTCTTATTTCTACGTTATAAGAGAAAATCAAGACCCTTTTGCCTCTTCTTTTCCCCTCACCCTCTTTTTCTTTTTTTCCCCCTTGCGTTTGTTTTCTTCTTTCATCTCCTTCTCCTCCTATTCTTTGTACTCACTATCCTCCTCCTCCTCCTCCTCCTCTTTATCCATCTTTTTATTCTCCTTTTCCTAATATCCGTTACTGTTTTACTAACTATTTTTACTTAACTTCAGTTGTACATCTCCCTCTCCCTCTCTCTCTCTCACTCTCTCTCTCGTTGAATATGTATGGGTCCGGGAGTAGCTGGCAGGCATTGGTGAGGGGCCTTAAGAGGGGGTGAATGGTCCTAAAGCTAATTCATATATTCACGACCCAGAACGAAAGACGCGGACGCTATTAACTTTTTTATTTTCTTGTACATATTTTTTTTGTTCCTTTGTAGTTACTTTTTATAATTTCCAGTCTAGGAGTTTGAGAGTTCATGCTTTTTTACTTTACTTTTTGTTGCTCTCATACTTGTTATTCTCAATTCTTGTGTTCTTAAATATATTTCCTCTTATTTTCATTGTTTTCAGTATTTAAATTGTCTCTGCTTACTTAACCTATTTACGAAACTATAATCTGTCTTTCTATCTGTCTATCTATCTGACTATCTGTTTACTGTCAAACGCTCAGTCTGTATGTATTTGCTTGTCTGTCTGTCTTTGTTTCTGTTTTTTTTTGTCTATCTGTCTGTCTGTCCGGTTATGTATGTCTCTGTGTCTGTATATCGGTCCATTTGCTTCTGTATGTTGTTTAATCTTCCTGTCTGTCTGTCTCTCTCTCTCTCTCTCTCTCTCTCTCTCTCTCTCTCTCTCTCTCTCTCTCTCTCTCTCTCTCTCCGTAAAAATACGTCCACGGGGAAAAAATCTGATAACAAGCGATGAATGTGTAATCAGGTCATGGAGATGATAATTAGATTTTTTGCTGCCATTTTCAATTTGGGGGTGAATTCATAATGAGCCTTTTGTGCTGCGTCTCCTTATTTATCCAAAACTTTCCCTTCTGGCGCCTCATTTTGCTCCCTGTGTGCGTGTGCGTGTGTGTGTGTGTGTGTGTGTGTGTGTGTGTGTGTGTGTGTGAGTGTGTGTGTGTGTGTGTGTGTGTGTGTGTGCGTGTTAAATCGTCACAATGGCCTGGATTAGTTCTGTGGCTTTTGTTATTGTTATTGTTATGGCACTGTGATTTGAACTTTCACTGTTGTTTTTCTATTTAATCTTTTCCTTTTTTTTACGTTTCGCATTTTCCCGGGTGTAAATATGCTATGGATGTTTGTGATGTGGGTGGGTTACTTGTTGTTGTTGTTGTTGTTGTTGTTGTTGTTGTTGTTCTTCTTTTTCTTTTTCTTCTTCTTTCACTCTGTTATACAGTGGATCATCTCGCATTTAATTTTTTTCCTCTTTTCTTTGACCCACTTTTCATTCTGACCACCTTTTCTTTCTTTTCATTGTGCTTTATTCTTCCCCATTTCACCTTTCCACCTTTCATACCTCCTTTCTCCCTTTTTACCTCTCCTATTTTCCCAGGTGAATGTCTGCTGAAAATGCTGAAAATGTTTGTGGTTGTTGTAGTTTTTCGACGTTTCTTTCTTTTCATGAATGTGTGTAGCTTACTTTTATATTTTGACCAATTTCCTATTCCATCTTTTTTTTCCCTTTTCTCTGACGTGTTCTGACTTCCGACCTCCTTTCTTTCTTTTCATCATACTCCATTCTTCGTTATTTCACCATTTCTCGCCTCATAGTTCCCCCATATGAATGTATTTTATTCTATATGCATCATCTTCCCTTCCATCTATTTTCCCATTATCTCGAAGCCCACTGTGAACTCTGACCACATTTTTTATTTCTTTTCATTATTTGTTATTTATTTCGTCATTTTACCTTTCCTCCTCGTCTTATTCCTCCTCTATATGTGTGTAAATTACTCTTATGCTGTGAAAAAGTTCCTATTCCATCTTTTCCCCTTTTCCTCTGACCCCCTTTTGAATTCTAATCATATTTTCTTTCTTTTCCTCGCTCTTTATTCTTCGTCATTTCCCCTTTCCTCATCCTGTACCTCCTCCATGCCGGGTGTAATTTTCTGTTTTCTCTTTACTGTGGATCGTCACCCATTTCGTCTTTTTCTCGTTTTCTTTCCCCGTTTCTGAATTCTCGTTTCATTTTCCTCTCTGCAATTGCTTTCCGCTCTCGTCCGTTCCCTCCATTCTTCCCTCCCTTCCGCCAACAGGCTCGCTCTCTTTCTTTCCTCGCATCCTCCTTCCCACGCGTATATTCCGTTTTCTTTCTCGCTTCCTCTTACTCGTTTTCACACTCTTGTTAGCCAGTCTTTGCTTTACACCTATATTTCATTTTTCTGTCACTCTCTCTCTCCCTCTGTTTGTTTGTTTCATCTTTTTATATTATTTTATTCTCTCTGTGTCTATCTCTGTTTCTATGTCTACAGTTTTGTCCACTTTTCTGATTGCCTTTCTGCCTTTCCTTCCCCTTCTCTGTGTACATATTTTGTTTTTCCTTCTCCCTCTATCGTAACTTTTCTCTGATTTTATTTCTTCTTTGTCTATCTTCATTTCTGTCTATGGCTTTGTGTGCATTTCTTCCTCTTTCCTACATTTCTTTCCCTTTCTCTTTCTCTGACGCCTCTTTCTCTCTATCCCTCTCTTTTCTATTATTCTATTCGCTCTTTGTCTATATGTATGTCTATGTCTTCATTCTTGTTTGCATCTCAACCTGTCTTTCTTCCTTTCCTTCCCCTTCTTTTCTTTCTATCTCTAAACCAGCCCTCTCCTCTCCTCTCTAACTAACCCCATCTCCCTCACTCTCTTTTCCATTATATTTTTCTTTCTACCTCTATGTGTATTTCTATGTTTATAATCATGTTTGCATCTCAACCTGTCTTCCTATTTTTTCCTTCCCTTTCTCCTTTTTCTCCGCTTTTTCTCTACTATTTTTCTAATCACCTCTCCTCTCTCCTTCTAATCACTTTCTCCCCTTTGCTATTGTTGTATTCCTTCTCTGTCAACTTGTATCACTGTCTACAATCGTGTCTGCATCTTCCCTTTCTTTCTACCTTCCTTCCAGTTCTCCCTATCACAAGCCCCTTCTTTCTACCTTTCCTTCTCCTTCTCTATATTTCACTTTCACATCTCTCGACTTTTTTAATACTATGTTCCTCCTATATCCCTCTCTATCTCTGCTTTTTTTTCTACCTTTTCTTCCCCTTCTCTTTTCTCTCCTCTTCTCTTCCCTTCCTCTCTGTCTTTCTATCTTTCCTTCTCTATATTTTACTTTCCCATCTCTCGTCTTTTCGTATACTATGTTCCTCCTATATCTCTCTGTATCTCTGCTTGTTTTTCAACCTTTTCTTCCCCTTCTCTTCTCTCTCCTCTTCTCTTCCCTTCCTCTCTGTCTTTCTATCTTTCCTTCTCCTTCTATATTTTATTTCCCCATCTCTCAGCTTTTCTAATACTATGATCCTCCTATATCTCTCTCAATCTCTGCTTGTTTTTCTACCTTTTCTTCCCCTTCTCTTCACTCTCCTCTTCTCTTTCCTTCCTCTAACCACCCTTCTCCCTCTCTCTCTCTTTTCCATTTCCTGCAGGCGTCAGGGGTTCAAAGGGGCGTCGGGTGGCGGGGAATTGGTTAAAAAAGCCACATCACAATCCCTTTTCTGACCGGCCGCCGCTCCCTGTCTCGCCGCGCGGAGGTTCAGGTGCCGGATCTCCTCCTAGCCGCGTCTGCCTCCCCGTCAAGCTTTTAAACGAGGGTGGCAACATGTTTTCTCTCTCCCTCTCTCTCTCTCTCTCTCTCTCTCTCTCTCTCTCTCTCAAGTGTTACATATCTAGCTAGATCTTTACGTGTTTTCCTTGTTCTGATTTCTTTCTTTTTCTTCGTTTTGGTGCTAATAAAGGGTTAGTGAGAGAGAGAGAGAGAGAGAGAGAGAGAGAGAGAGAGAGAGAGATGAGTGGTAATGGAAAGTAAATAAAGAAGAACAAAACTGAATGGAAACGGAATAAATGAAGAGAGGATTAAAGAGAGGGAAGAGAGCAGATAGATAGACAAACACTGATAGATAAAGATAAACAAATGAACAGATAAACGGAAATAAACAGGAACAAAGAGACCCACACATAAGAGAAACGTTGATAGTAAAAACAAAGGAAAATATAAGAAAAAAATAGAGAAATAACAAAAAAAGAGAAAAAAAAGTGAACCGAAGCAATATAAAAGAGATATCCTGGAAAAAGAAAAAAAAGAGAGATGTGAGAGGAAGAGATGAAAGAGAGAGCACAAAGAAGGAAAGAACACACACACACACACACACACACACACACACACACACACACACACACACACATATCATTCACGTTCATAGCACATTAAAAATCACGTTCCCGCCCCAGCATCGCCATAAATCCAGGTCAGTCTGCAGTTCCCATTATGAGGTGGAACGAGGTAAACAAAGAGACGAACAAACAAGCAAACAAGCAGAAAAAAGAAAGCACACTGCCACCTGGCCAATAATAAAAAAAATCAGGTGAACATCGTCGTGCTGGATTTTGGCGTTTTTTTATATTTTTTTCTTTTTGCGTGTGTTAAATCTTTGTGTGCTTGGAAGGTATTCGTTCTTCTTTTTTGTTTTGTTTTCTATTTTCTGTTTTTATTCTTCCTCTTCTTTCATTCTCCTTTGTCACTTATTTCTTTTTTCACCTCCTTTTCTCCTTTTCCTCTGTTCCCCCTTTTTTTTAATTCTTACCATATTTTCCTTCTTGTCATTACTCTTTGTTCTCTTTTTATTTATTTCCCTTTTCACCTCCTTTTCTCCTTTTCCTCTGTTCCCCTCCTTTTTTTTTAATTCTTACCATATTTTCCTCCTTTTCATTACCCTTTATTATTTTCTTTTTTATTTTCTTTGTCATCCTACTTTGTTTCTCCCTTTTCTCCTGCGCTTTTCATTTTTACAATCTTAATACATTTTTTTTTCTTTTTTTCAATTCTTTTTTTCATTTGTTTTCCTCTTTTCATTCTTTGGGTTCTTCTTTATTTTCTCTCCCTATGTATTGCGTTTATTTATCATTATCATTATTATCATCTTTATTATTATTATTATTATTATTATTATTATTATTATTATTATTATTATTACTATTATCATCGTCAATATTTTCAGGTGCTTTGTATGCCCGTCTCCAATACCCGCCAGAAATTGAAAATATCAGCAAAGGGAAAGAAAAAGTTATGTGTTAAGGCAGAGTGAGCGAAACTTTCCGCTAGAACTCTGATTACAGTTTTATATGTAACCAATATTTTCCATTCCTTGACTTCTTTCCAATTTCTTTTCGTCCGACTTCTTTTTACCTCGATTTTTTCCTCTTGAACTATATTCTTTGGATAGAGAGAAGGGATATGATACTATGTCTGTCTGTCTGTCTGTCTTTCTACCGGTCAGTCTCCCTCTCTGTCTATTTCTCACTCTCTCCCCTTCTCTCTCTGTCTCTCTCTTCCCCTTCTCTCTCTGTCTCTCTCTTCCCCTTCTCTCTGATTATTAACATTTATAATACGGAAAAAAATACGTGAAAGAAAACGAGATTAAGGGAAGCAGGAACATTAAGTAAAGATTAATGACTTGAGGGAAAGCAAGAATGAGAGGAATTTATAAGGACGGAGGATTAGATTAGGAAGAGAAAATAATGACTCAGGTAAAATGTACATAATTAACGAGAAAATATGAGGGCGAGAGCGAGAGCGAGAGAGAGAGAGAGAGAGAGAGAGAGAGAGAGAGGCAACAGCTGGATCTGACGGGGAACAGTGGGGGGTACCTTCTTAAACACACACACACACGCACAGACAACCCCCCCCCCACACACACCCTACCCTCCATCCCCCAACCTCCTCCCCCCCCACGCCCAAGGGAAGGAGGTAGCAGCTATCTTAAGACAACAACCATATTTATGAAGTTTTTACCCACTCTTCCCTCCTCCCTTCATCCATCAGCCGGCCATCCATCTCACCCAGCTTGTCTCCATCATTTTCGCATCTGGTCACTCTTAATATCCTCTCTCTCTCCCTCACGCGCCTCACAATTTCGTCCGACCCATTTTCCTATCAGTCTCTCGTGCAATATGTCTCTCCTCCTTATTGGGCTTATCTATTTCTCATTACTCTCTGTCTATATATCTGTCTAACTCTCTGTCTCTGTGTCGCTCTATCTCTCTTTGTTTTTGGTACTTCAGTCTTTCACTCACACCTCTCGCTTCTCATTCGTGTTTGTTATTTCCTTCTTTGTATCCTATTTTTCTCCCTCTGTCTCGCAATTATCTCATATACCACGTTAATGAAACATCTTTTGTGTCCCCCCTACTTAGCAGCTCGTTTTCTACACAATTAAAGCCGCTACTGACGCTACAACTATTACTACTTCTACTACAACCACTACTACTACTACTACTACTACTACTATTTTAACTACCTCCACCACCTCCACGACCATTATTGACACGAGTGGCCTAAAAATACCTGTAGAGAATAAAGAGCGGTAAAACAGGGCCGCTGGGGACGAACTAGAGAGGCAGACCATTTTAAAAGGAGCTCCTCTTTTTCGTACCTCGCTGATAAGAACGCGTCGTCCTTCATAATTACCTGGAGTGGCAGGTGAGAGCTAATTAAACTCCCGCCATAACTCAGGCTTACAGAGACGGCGGACAGACAGACGGACGGGAATGCAGACAGAAATAGACAGGCAGACAGGTGGACACGGAAAAAGACAGACCAGAAGAGGGAAATTGACAGGTACGCATAGATACACAGGTAGAGACAAACAGGAGAAAGTAGACAGACAGGAAGACGGAAAGGTAGACAAGTAAACAAAGACAGGAAAATACAAAGAGGGAAACAGGTAAGCGGCGACAGACTAGTAGACAGACAGACAGATAGACGAAAAGGTATATAGACACATCCATTCTTTCTTCCTGTCTGTCTGTCTGTCGCTGCTTCTCTGTGTGTCTTTCTAATATATGAGTATCTGTCTCTTTGTTTATCTGTCTGTCTGTTTATATGCTGAGTATCTGTCTGTCTGTCTGTCCTTCTGTCTGTCTATCTGTATGTCTGCCTGCCTGTGTTTTCATATCACTTTCCATTTTTAGCGAGTGCCTATTTATCTATCTATATCAATATCTATCTATCTATGTGTATCTGTCTTCCTACCTGTCTACCTGTCTGCCTGTGTCTGTCTATGTCTGTCCGTCTGTCTGTCTATCTGTCTGTCTGCCTGCCTGTGTTTTCGTATCACATTCCATTTTTAGCGAGTGTCTATTTATCTATCTGTATTTATCTATCTATGTGTATCTGTCTCCCTACATGTCTACCTGTCTGTCTATGTCTGTCTCCCCATCCGTCAGTCTGTCTGCCCGTGTGTCCATGTTATTCTCCATGTTGTCGGTCGTGTGCTCATAAAACATTTTACGTCGCCGCGAATCTGCATATTTCTTATAAAAACACGCACGCGATATTTATGTCCCCGCGCGGGCGTCTGTGCGGCCATCCGTCTTTTTCTCTCTTCTCAAGGGTATAAATATATTACTAGCAATAAATAATTCCCTCCCGCAATGCGTTTTTTTTTTTTTAATGGAGCGCTGCAGTTTTAAGCCCCACCTGTTTTTAAGAGCTTCGAATTACGTTTCTCTTTTTTTTGTCTTCTGCGTCTTGTGAATTTTGCAACGGCTCTTGATACGGCATTTTCTTTCTCTGTTCTTTTTGCTTCTTTTCACCTTCATTTGTTTTTGTAAGGTTCAATATGCATTTCTTTTTTTCCCTCTTTTGCTTCTTCAGTATTATTTCCCAACGCCTAGATACATTTTTTTCTTTCTCTGTTTTCATTCTGTTGCTTCATTTTCCCTTCACTGGTTTCTATAAGGTTCAATTTTAATTTATTTCCTCTTTGCTTCTTCTTTATTTCCCAACGCCTAGACACATTCTTTCCTTTCTCTGTTCTCCTTCTTTTGTTTCTTTTTTTCCTACGTTGGTTTTTATAAGGTTCAATTTTCATTTATTTTTTCCTCTCTTGCTTCAACTGTCTTTCCCAACGCCTAGATACATTTTTTTCTTTCTCTGTTCTCCTTCTGTTGCTTCTTTCTTCTCTTCATTGTTTTTATAAGATCCAATTTTCATTTCTATATTTTCCTCTTTTGCTTCTTCTGAATTTTCCAACCCATCTTGATTCCTTGCTTTCTTTCTCCATTCTCCTTCTGTTGCCTTTTTTTCCTTTATGCTTTTGTTCATCTCATTTGTTCTTATTAGGTTCGATTTTTTTTTCTCCACTGCGTCCTTTGAATTTTCCACTGGTTCTTGAAACGTTATTTTCTTTCTCTGTTCTCCCTCGGTTTCCTTTTTTCTCTCTTTGTTGTTCATCCCATTTGGTTTTATGGGGCTCGTATTGCGTTTCTTTTTCCTCTTCTTCTTCCTTTGAATTTTCCTCTGGCCCTTAATATGTTTTTTTCTTTCTTTTTTCTCCTTCAGCTTCCATTTTTTCCTATATGTTGTTGTTCACCCCATTTTGGTTTCGAGTTGCCTCCTTTTTTTCCTTTCTGCTACCTCTGAATATTCCATCCACTGCATACTTTTCCCCCTTGTCGGTTTCCCTTCTGATGCCATTTTTTCCTATCTTTCGATTTATTTTTCCTTCCCTTCACGTCTTTCCCTTGATTCCCTCCCTTTGATCCTCCCCCGTGTTTTGTTTCCCTGTTTCTTCTTCGCCTCGTCGATGGAAGTCGGCCAAGAGTTTCAAGTTAAAGGAAAACTCTGACACATCGCAAAATTCTGACATTCACTTTCCGACCTCATGATTCCTTGTACCTGATGTCTGTCTCTCTCTCTCTCTCTCTCTCTCTCTCTCTCTCTCTCTCTCTCTCTCTCTCTCTCTCTCTCTCTCTCTCTCGTGAACTTCATGGGGCGTAGGATCAAAAATACTTTCCCAAACAACGTCTCAGAGTCTTGTCCACCTGCCAAGCTTGTCGACCGGTCTTGGAAATCACCTTTGCCTTCACGATGTCGAAACTGTAAACTCTGAACTCTACCTCCCTCTCCCCCCCCCCCTCTCTCTCTCTCTCTCTCTCTCTCTCTCTCTCTCTCTCTCTCTCTCTCTCTCTGTTCCCCCCTTTCTCTCCCTCTCTCTCACGTTCCCAGGAATCCCAACAAACGGAGTTACACACGGTCGTCTCGCCTCCCGCCACTCCCAAACCCACTCAGGCCTGAAATCTCTACAACGAGGGCCGCCGGGTCCCAAGTTCTCCGTCCGATGCAGCAGCGGAGACGGAAAGAGAATCGACGGGCGCGGAACACTAAGCTTCTGAAATTTAAATGAAACTGAGGAGGAGGATTCGGCAAAGCGCCCAACCTGAATGCGTGACAAAGCCCAGGAGATCCTAATCCTCAAAAGGCCTGCCGGAGGATGCTTGAGAGAGAGCAGGAGAGATAGAGCAAAGCCAGCCATGTTCGTATTCCCTTTGCCACTCTTTGTGTCTGACGTGAGCGACCACACCTTAGGGAGGCTCAAGAGAAAGAAAACACCTCAAGAAAAATGT
Organism: Eriocheir sinensis; assembly: GCF_024679095.1. Taxonomy (NCBI): domain Eukaryota; kingdom Metazoa; phylum Arthropoda; class Malacostraca; order Decapoda; family Varunidae; genus Eriocheir; species Eriocheir sinensis. The sequence continues at coordinate 20,266,605 of NC_066521.1, read as the reverse complement.
ATCCTGATGAACGTATTAAAGAGAGGGTGACGGACAAAGAAACCACGCCAGGAATAATGTATGTCGATGTATGTATTATATGTATTATAGAGAGGGTCAGGGAGTAAGAAAGAATGTCAGGAAAATGTATCCTGATGTATGAATTATGGAAATGATTTTTTTATAGTAGAGGAAACAGCACAAGAGCAAAATTAAAAGGAAAGGAAAAACACGAAGTAAAGCAATAAAGACCGCAGAAGGAAAAAGAATGTCAGGAAAAATGTATCCCGAAGTATGTATTATAGAAAGGCTCAGGGAAAAAGCAAACAGGCCAGCAGACATGTATCTTGATGTATTATTAAGGACGAGCGGGAGAGCACGGCCGCAAGCGTTCGTGCTCTCGTCTCGTGGGTTCCCTGAAGGCTTGGAACACACTCAGGAAGTCTTTGAAGGCAAGAAAAGCTCTGAAACACCACTGCATCTTTGACTTGCACCTCCGACATGCCTTCAAGAGACTCCTAGAACTCAATAGCTCAAATAGAGTTCGGAATACGTCTGGAGGAGGCCCTGAAGGAAGGAAAGGCTCAGAAACACCAATGCATCTTTGACCTTTACCAGCGACGTGCGTTCAGGAGAGGACAAGAGTTCGATATCGAAAATCCGGCTCCGAATACGTCTTTAAGAAACTCCAGCTGTATAGTATGAGCTTAGGAACGATTGCATCCTCAACCTTACTAGCTCCACCGCAGCCTCAGAAGAATACAAGAGTTTATATGTTCGCAAAACTAGATACAAACAACTTTTTTGAAGACTTAGAAGGAAGAAAAGCTCGCTGAGGCACTTTTACACCCTTAGATTTAGACTTCTTTAGGTTGCAAGAGCTCAGTGTTCACGAGTCTTGTTATCTGCACCTGATGAAGGCTTTAGAAGAAGGGAGAGGCTCGTTACCACCAACAACATCCTTAACTTTTGCTGGCTTACAAAAGTATCGAATTCTTTTTACCTCAAGGGAGTGAGTCATGGTACCCTCCCACACCCACATCCAGGCCCACACCCACCCACCCACATGCATCCATCCACTCACCCACACATCTTCCACGTTTTAACTCCAATCTTCATCTTTCCTTGCGATTGAGTCATGGTACCCTCCAACACCCACACCCACGCCCACACCCACACACCCACACGCATCCATCCACTCACCCACAGATCTTCCACGTCTTAACTCCAATTTTCATCTTTCCTTGCGTCTACCTTTCCTATGCTGACTGTGGCGGTAGAAGAGCAGCCTCCACCTCACCAGACACAGACCAACCAAACGCTGACGGACAGGCTGACAAAGGGCCGCTGATGGATAAAAATAGGGAGACGCTGAAGGAGGGGAACCAATGAAAACACCTTCAGGGTTATTGACAAGACCAGACACGACGGGAAACTTAAGGAGACAACGCTGGGAGGAAAAAAAAAAGTGTCTGACGTATCTGAAGGAAGGAAGGACGGATCGATTGAGGAAAGTGACGAAGAGAGGAAAGTGAATAAGAAATAATGAAGACACCGATAAAAAGGCAGACGGAAAATGATGAAAACAATGACGATAAAACGAAAACTGGTGCCGGTAGTGAAGGAAGGACAGCCCTAGCGAGGGAAAAAAAGAGATAACCGAATCTAAAAAGAGAAAATTAAGAAAAAAATAGCGTCCCGTAGTTTATAGGGGAGAAGTTACAAAGACAAAGACGGGAGAAGTTGTGACGGTAAATGGCTGACGCGCTGACCCACTGAGGAAAAAAAAAATAGCAGAAAAGAAAGCGGAATAAAATGAGGTTTCCGATGCTGGTAACCGAAGAGAGGGACGGAGAACTACTGAAAATGAAGGTGTTCCCGAAGTCGACAGTGGAGAGGAAGGGAACAAGTGGCTTCGATGGTGAAAAAAAAATGTTGGTGACCGGAAAAAAAAGAGACGGAGAACGACTGGGAATTAAAGTGTTTCCGAAGTCGACAGAGAAGAAGAAGGGAACAAGCGGCTTCGATGGTGAAAAAAAGATGTTGATAACCGAAAAACGAGACGGAGAACGGCTGGAAATTGTTAAAAAAAAAGGAAACGCAGTAAAATAAAGGTTTCTGAAGTTGACAGAGGATCAGAAACCAACACGAAACCTCCATACCCGCGATTGATGCTGGAAATCGAATCAAGCGAAGCAAATTGGCAGAGAAAAAGGGGACCAAAGAAGTACAAAAAAGTTAAAATGGTTATTGCCAGACTTTACAAAGGAGCAGGGAGCAACACGTGGCTTATATGGCAAAGAGAAAAAAAAAGATAGTGGAACACTGAAGGAATCGCCCCGCTAAGAACTCTCCTTTAATTCGACAAAGTTAGAAGATGCGGAAAGTTCATATTAGTTGCACAAAGTTTTCTGCAGACTTCGGAGCGTTACTCGCCGGGATATTCCTCTCCTCGGCGCGCGCAGTTTGATTTTTTTTTTCCTTTTCATCTTTTCACTTTCAATAATTTACTATCGCTCTCTTGCAAGGCGCTAACTTTGGGAGGGGCGAAGTTAGACTCTTTCTCTTACGTGGAGGAATAAGAAGGAGGAGGAGGAGGAGGAGGAGGAGGAGAAAAAGAAAGAGGAGAATATAATAATTAGAACATAAAAAGTTAGAGATGAGTAAAAAAATAACAAGAAAATTAAACAAAAGCATCATAGAAGTAAGAAGAAATTTAAATCCTGCATTAGGTTAGACAGCACTAATTTATTACATTTAAAGTTTAAAGTGCAATATTACATGAGAACATTGTCGCCTTCATAATTCAACACACACACACACACACACACACACACACACACACACACACACACACACACAAATGATGTACACGTTCTCCATTTGGTTAATGGTAGAAACCTGATTTTAATTTAGTGTGTTTAGAAAAGAAGAAGAAGGAGGAGGAGGAGGAGGAGGGAGAAAAGGAGGAGGAGGAGGAGGGAGAAAAGGAGGAGGAGGGAGAAAAGGAGGAGGATCAGGAGGAGGAGGAGGAGGAACAACGTGCATTCTTCAGGTGAACATGAATAACTTACACACATTCAACATTTACCTTGACTTGAGACACACCTGAAGTTTACCTGCGTGTGATTAGGCGGCAAATTAATTAACGTTTACTCGCCAGGTGAGGACGAACTAAATTACATATTGCACATCTACCTTTACTTAACACACCTGAGTTTTATCTGAGCCGGAATACGAAGGTGGATGAATAGATGAGAACGAGGATGAGAAACTGGATGTGAGGAGAGGCAGATAAGAAAGAGGGATAGAGAGGAGAGTGAAAGGTGAAAGGGAGAGTAGGTAGAGAGCAGGTGAGAGGGGGAATACGGGAGAGGTGAGAGTAGGTAGAGAGGGCAGGTGAGAGGGGGAATACAGGAGAGGTGAAAGGGAGAGTAGGTAGAGAGGGCAGGTGAGAGGGGGAATACAGGAGAGGTGAAAGGGAGAGTAGGTAGAGAGGGCAGGTGAGAGGGGGAATACGGGAGAGGTGAAAGGGAAAGTAGGTAGAGAGGGCAGGTGAGAGGGGGAATACATGAGAGGTGAAAGGGAGAGTAGGTAGAGAGGGCAGGTGAGAGGGGGAATACGGGAGAGGTGAAAGGGAAAGTAGGTAGAGAGGGCAGGTGAGAGGGGGAATGCATGAGTGGTGAAAGGGAGAGTAGGTAGAGAGGACAGGTGAAAGAGGGAGCATATAAGAGGGGTAAGGTGAAAGGGTACAGCGTGTAGGAGTGACAGGTGAGAAAGGGGGTTAGAGAGGAGTGAGACGGAGAAAGCAGATAAAGAGTGCAGGTAAGAGAGGGAATACTTAAAAGAGGGAAGAGGGTGGAAAGGTACAGAATATGAGAGGGGCAACTAAGAAAGGGGGCTAAAGAAAGAGGAGCAAGAAATGGCGAGTAAAAAGAACATTTAACGAGAGGGCAAGTGAGCAAGGGATGGACATAAGAGAGGGGAAGGAGGAAAGAGAGTGGACGTGTGATAGAGAGAGGAAGAGAGAGTAAGAAAGAAAGAGGGGAAGGTGAGTTCTGGTTAAAGACAACACAATCCTATCCACGCGAGACTAGTTAATTCACGTCCATTTTTTTAGGCAACACAAAATAACTCACAATTATTCCACATTTCCCTTAAGTTAGGAGAGAGAAACAGAGAGTAAGAGGGAAGGGAAGGTGAGTTTTACTAAGACAAAACAATCCTATCCACGCGAGATTAGTTAACACACATCCATTTTTTTAGGCAACACAAAATAGCTCACAATTATTCCACATTTCCCTTAAGTTAGGAGAGAGAAACAGAGAGTAAGAGGGAAGGGAAGGTGAGTTTTACTAAGACAAAACAATCCTATCCACGCGAGACTAGTTAACACACATCCATATTTTTAGGCAACAAAATTAACTCACAAGCATTCCACGTTTCCCTTAAGTTAGGAGAGAGAAACAGAGAGTAAGAGGGAAGGGAAGGTGAGTTTTACTAAGACAAAACAGTCCTATCCACGCGAGACTAGTTAACACACATCCATATTTTTAGGCAACAAAATTAACTCACAAGCATTCCACGTTTCCCTTAAGTTAGGAGAGAGAAACAGAGAGTAAGAGGGAGGGGAAGGTGAATTTTACTAAGACAACACAATCCTATCCACGCGAGATTAGTTAACACACATCCATATTTTTAGGCAACAGAATTAACTCGCAAACATTCCACATTTCCCTTAAGTTAGGAGAGAGAAACAGAGAGTAAGAGGGAGGGGAAGGTGAATTTTACTTTAGAAATAAAAACAAACTTACCCACGCAAGACTAATTATTTCACGTCCATTTTTTTTAGCAAGCACAAATGGAATACGGCTGTACGTGAAGAAGAGAGAGAGAGAGAGAGAGAGAGAGAGAGAGAGAGAGTAAGAAAGAGGGAAAGGAAGGCATTTCACTATAGAAGCAACACAATCCTATCCACACGAGACTAGTTAACACATATCCATATTTTTAGGCAACAAAATTAATCACAAACATTCCACATTTCCCTTTAGTTATGAGAGAGAGGCGAACCTGAGTTTTACCTGTGCGTGATCACGAACTCAATTAAATAAACGGCCTGAACAAAGCCGCCCGGGCCCCGATATTTGCCGAGGAAGCAGAGTTGGATTTCATTTTCCTCTGAGTTGGAGCCGATTTTGCGATATCCAGCGGCTTAGCTCAGGCAGGACGGCGAAGACAAACACGCGGACCTCATTGCTGCCGAACTGATGGGGGGAGAGGAGAGGAGGAGGAGTGAGGGGGAAGAGGAGGAAGAGAACGAAGAGCTGATAGTGACGGTGGTGGTGGTGGGGGAGGATGAGTTTTAGGAGGAAGACAATATAGAGGAATTAAATGACTGGTTGAAAAAAAAATTGTGGCGCCATTCATGATGCTAGTGGAGGAGAATGAGGAAGAGGAAAAGAAGAGCAAGAGGAAAAAGTGAACGAGAATGGAGAGATGGAAGAGGAGAAAGAGAAAGACGATGAAGAATATGAGACACCAAGGAAAAGACGAAGGAAAAGGAAGAGCACGAGGGGAAAGAGGACGAGAGGGAAGAGGTGAAAGAGGAAGAGAAGGAGGAAAGTGATGAAAACAAAAACAAAAATAAGATATGAAGGAAAATTCCGTTATGAAGTTAAATTACTGAAGAAACAGACGACGTTAAAGAAATAAGAGAAAAGAGGAAGAAGGAGAGAAAAAGAGAAGCAGAAGGCAAATCATAATGACAAAACATGCAGAGAAAGATGACGAGAGTGAGGCCAGTGAACTACAGTGCCTCTTCCCTCCCCTCCCTCCCTCCCCCTTCCTCCCCAAGCACAATGGAAGCACAATAAGGAAGTTGATCCCTGTTAATGAAGTCGGGGAGGGTCAGGAAGGGAGGAGGGGGGGGGGAGAGGAGGAGAGAGGATGGGGGAGGGTTCAGGATGGGAGAGAATGGGAAGGAGGAGGTTAGTGGTTGATGGATGTAGCAGGTGGATGGGGGTTGGAGGTAAGGGAGGGAAAGGTGAGAGGTTGGAGGGAGCAGCTGGGAGAGGGAGAAAAGAGGACTAGTGAGAATGAGGCCAGTGGAAGTGAAGCTGAGTGGAGGAGAGAGAGGGTAGGTGAGAGGGGCTGAGAGGTAGACAGGGAGGCATAGGAGAGAAGTGAGAGGAGTGGAGAGAGAGAGAGAGAGGGGAGGTGAGAGGGGTTAGGAGGTGAATAGGCAGGTGTGGGAGAGAAGTGAGATGAGTGGGATGAGAAGGTACTTAAGAGGGGTTGTGAGGAAGATGAGGAGATATAGGAGAGAAGATTGAAGGGATGGAAGGGAGGTACTTTTAATGAGACTGAAAATACACAGAAAAGACACCCAGAGTATACTATAATTGCAGGGGAGGATAGATTAAGAAACAGAGGGGACTGGTGTCGATTAATGAATGACAGGGAGCAGCAGATAAGAGGCAAGGGAAGACAGGGAACCGAGAGGGGGGCGAAAGAAAGATAGAGGCAGAGATAGACAGGGAATTGTATAGCGGTAGAGGCTGGTTGGGTACAGTTAGAGATCGGCAAGGGAGTGACTGAGAGCGACAGGGAGTGACAGGATAGCTTTGAGTTGGCGTGGATCAAAGAGAAGGGAAGATAAAAGGGATTACAGGGGGTGACAGGCTATCTTGGAGTTGACATGGGGCAGTAAGAAGAGGGCTGAGAAAGGTAGGGTACATTTAGAGGTTGATAAAGGGGACGAGAGGGGATGAAAATGGAGAGTGAGGGGTGGCAGGGGTAGCAGGGCCGGGGTTCAGAAAGGTAGGGTACAGGTAGAGGTCGCCAGAGGTATGACAGCGGTGACATTGTGGATTTGGGTTCGGAATGAGCAAAGGAACTGATTAATTAAGGAAGGTAGGGTACAGTTAGGAAAGGTAAAGGTTAGGAAATGGTAAGGAGTGGCAGGGGTTGAAAGGGGACGGTAAGGGGCAGCAGGGGGTAGCAGGGGAGTGGTCGCCGTCCTTGTCGCCGTGTTCGCTGCCCTTCGTCCGGGGAAATGCCACAAGAGGATCAATATTGGTGAGGGAGTCGAGTGTTCGTCCCTCTCGACCCACCCTCGCCACCGCCGCCGCCGCCGTCACTACCACCACCACCACAACCACTACCACCACCACCACCACCATCACCATCACCACCACCCCTTCCTTCACCTTCTTCTCTACCCTTCATACTCTCACGTTCTGTCTCTATACCCCTCTTTATCTTTATCATCTGCTCCTCCTCCACTCTCTTTCCTTCTCTCTCTATATAGCTATCAACTTTATCCTCTCTTTACCTTCTCCTCCTCCTCTTCTTCTTCTCTTCTTTCCTTCCTTCTTTCTCTATACTTCTTTTCATCTTTATCATCTTCACCTTCTTACAGTCTCCTCCTCCACTCTCCTTCAATCTCTCTCTATATAGCTATCATCTTTATCCTCTCCATACCTTCTCCTCCTCTTCTTCCTCTCTTCCTCTCTCTTTCGTTCTTTCTCAATACTCCTTTTTATCTTTATTTTCTTCACCTTCTTACATTCTCCTCCTCCACTCTCCTTCCTTCTCTCTATATATAGCTATCATCTTTATCCTCTCCTTGCCTTCTCCTCCTCTTCTTCCTCTCTTCCTCTCTCCTTCGCTCTTTCTCTATACTCCTCTTCATCTTTATCGTATTTTTGCTCCTTCCTTCTATTTCTGTATACCGTTCTTCATTCTTATATCTAATTCTTCCTGCTCTTCTATACCTTTTCTAATCTACAGTATTCTTTCTCCTTTACTCTTCCTCCCGTCTTCCCTGTCTCTGCAATCATATCTTCCCCCTATTCCCTTTCTTTCTCTCTCTTCTTGTTCCCATTTTTACCTTTCTCCCTCTTTCTAACCCTTTCTATTTCTCTATTCTTCTTTCTTTCTTCTTCTGTCCCCTTTCTCCTTGACCTTTTAACTCTCTCTCTCTCATTCTCTTTAAGACACACACACACACACACACACACAGAACCCCCTCCCTCACCCCCAAAATCTCCCTCTCCACCCACACAGTCACGTATAACTAACCTCCCCGGAGCCAGGTTCGAGACGCCGCCTATTCAGAAAGACAAACTCGCCCGGACACACGCGAGCAAGCAATCAGGTCTCCGCAGCCCCGTCCCCCGCCCTGGAAGTCCCGCCGCACATCAATATTAAGGCGGAGGAATATTTCAACGAGCCCCGGGCGACGGCGGTGCATTATTGATCGTGTGGGGGTGATCGCGGCTGTCCGAGAGTGATGGACACACGCACGCACGCACACATGAGGCAGGTTGACAGTCTTACGGAATGTTGGTGGACTGAAGAGGTTGAAACTTTTATGTTGTTTGTAGGAAGTTTAAAGTTGTTCTTGTGGTGTTGCTTGTGATTAAATTAAGAATGTCATAAGTTGAGATGATCACACGCGCACGCACACACACACACACACACACACACACACACACACACACACACACACACACAAACACTGAAACACGTAATACTGATAGTAGTTTGAAGGGAAGTTTGGATTGCAAGACGAAAAGAAGCAACCAAGATTACACACGAATAATGAATAGAAGAAAAGACAAACAGACAGACATTAGAATAAGTAAAAAGACATACAGACAGACATAAGTAAAGGAAAGTAAAACAGACAGGAATGAAAAGCTTAGACCAAGTAAAAGAGGCAAGATAGCAGGAAAAACACCCATACTCGGGAATAAAGGAGAGAAAGAAAACGGAGGTGATGCAAGGCCCCTCCTGTGGCTATTTAAGGGGAAGAGATTGTGCTACGGGGAAGGATGCTGGAGGGTTTATCTTACCGGGGAGAGAGAGAGAGAGAGAGAGAGAGAGAGAGAGAGAGAGAGAGAGATGCGAAAGAGCCAACCAGTAAACCAGACACCAAAGGACAGACGGACGATTCTTATTATTATTTTAAGAGACGAAACAGGTAGAGAGGGAGAGGTGGAGAGGATATACTATTTTCTACATCGTCAGCAGTCCCCAAACACCTGAGGCGCCGAGAAAAAGAAAAGGAAAGAGAAAGCGATGAGAGAAAAAAAGAAAGAGGGTGAGGGGATTTCGGTGAGGCAAAAAGAGCAAGAAACAGAGAAAATGACCTGGTTTGTCACCCTCCAGGGAAAGGGGAGTGGGGACGCCTAGGATGACCGGGTGCACGAATATGGCTGTGAGTCCGAATCAACACTCTAGGACTATAATAGATGGTCACCGGCTAGCAAGTTTATCCGCCCTCTGACAGGCCTCATATTTCGTCCTGTTGGGTGTCTAGTCATCCTCCTAACTTTTATAGGTCAATGTGAGAGTGGGTTTAATCGCTGAGAGTCCCACCATGCAACAGGCCGTACTGGATTACATGGTACCAGTTGTAGTGGTCTGAAACACTAGCCTGACGAGACGAAACGAAAGTAAGGAGAAGGAAACGAAAAGGCAGACAGACTGACAAAGAGCCATAGAGACAGGTATATAGACTGAAAGAGAGGCGAAACAAGACAAACCCACCATGCAACAGGCCGTACTGGATTACATGGTACCAGTAATAGTGGTCCACAACACTAGCCTGACGAGACGAAACGAAAGGAAGGAGAAGGGAACGGAAAGGCAGACAGACTGACAAAGATCCATAGAGACAGGTAGATAGACTGAAAGAGAGGCGAAAGAAGACAAAATGGAGAGAGAGAATAAATAAGAGTAGAGTAGTACGGGATGGCAGACAACTTTGGAAAGAGAGTGGGAGAGTGTGGCAGAGAGTGAGATGAGCAGGGCGAGAAAATGAGGCTGGTATGAAGAGATGAAACTTTTGGGATAGGCCGTTGTGAGGGTGCGCGGTGATGATGCCGAGACAAGGACGAGCGGCGGGGGAGAGGAAAAATACGAGGATGCTGGAATGAGGACGCTTAGCAGAGGATTGTCGGGCGTGAAGCTGGGGGAAAAAGGGAACGTAGGAATGCGTAAATGATGGCAAGAACGAGAAGCGGAGAAATAGCACCAGGATAGAAAATAGGAAAATGTATAAAGAGAATGAGAAGAGAGAAAATACTCTGACGCTAAACTTAGAATTATCTGGCGTGATGCTGGAAAAAAAAGGAGAGAAAGGAATGCGTGAAGAGTGGCAAGAACTAGAAACAGAGAAACCAGGATAAATATTAATAGGAAAATGTATTAATAGAATGAAAAGAGGAAACATATGAAGATGAAGTGAGGACGTTTAACCGAGAGAGCAAGGAATATGTGGAGAGAATGGCACTTGAGACTTAGTATGAATAATAACAATAGAAAATAAATGAAAATGTTTAAATGAAGAAAAGAAGACTGTTAGTTAAGGATGCTTAGCTCAAATCCCTTGACTGTGAGGAATAAAAAGCAGAAGGAAAGGAATTGTTTATAACGTAAAGGCAAAGTGATAGAAAAGGCAAAGATGTTGGCAAACGATATAGCTACGCGTGGCCTCAGTGCTAATCTCCGTAAAATTGACCCTTGAGCATGAGATGGATAGAAAATAACTGAAAAAATGAATAAATAGAGATAAGATTTCGATGATGCTGATGTTGAAAAAAAAGTTACGTGTTCATCTCGCGACCTTGGACGATTTAGGCGGGTGAAAAAAAAAGGTTCGTGAATATAAGATAAAATATTAGGGGACGATCTTAACTCCCTTTCACTCGCCGCCTTTCAGATTATTTCGTTCGCGCCGCACAATGGCGATTCAACTTTTATTTCTTCAGAAAGTCTCGTTCCGCATTTTGCTTTTGTTGCCGTTTTTAATGCTCTTATCTTTTGTTAGTTTCTGGGAGTGTGTGTGTGTGTGTGTGTGTGTGTGTGTGTGTGTGTGTGTGTGTCTCTCTCTCTCTCTATAACTGTGCCTGTCTGTCTGTCTGTCTCTCTGTCTGTCTGTCAGTCTCTCTCTCACTCTCCCATTTTTCTATTTATGAATATCTCCTTGACCTTTCTCTCTCTCTCTCTCTCTCTCTCTCTCTCTCTCTCTCTCTCTCTCTCTCTCTCTCTCTCTCACACACACACACACACACACACACACACACACACACACACACACACACACACACGTCCTGGGGCTCTTAGCGTGTCTCATCTCGTGCGATCAAGACGATAAATCACAGCCTCTCAATGCCTCAAGACTCTCTCTCTCTCTCTCTCTCTCTCTCTCTCTCTCTCTCTCTCTCTCTCTCTCTCTCTCTCTCTCTCTCTAATTTTCCATCTTTCTTTTTACGCCTTCGTCCTCAACGCTTCCATCTTTTGTCTTCTCTTCCTCCTCCTCTTCCTTCTCTTCATCTTCCTCCTAACATTCTTATTCCTCTTCCTTAATCGCAGTCCACCTGATGCCTAAGGCGCTAGAAAAAGAGGAGGAGGAGGAGGAGGAGGAGGAGATATTTTTAGGATGTATTGTGTTTAGTTTTTATCCATTTTTATTTTCTCTCACAAATCCTCACTTTTCATCACTACTCCTCCTCCTCCTCCTCCTTCTCCTCCTCCTCCTCCACTCATCTCCCTCCCTCGCCCACTTCACCTTGCCTCCCGTCTCCAACCTTCACTCTCGTCCTCAAGTGTGACAGTTTTTCCTTCCTTATTCTCCTTCTTTTTCCGTTTCTTTGTTCTCTTCTTCCTCTGTTATTTATCTCCTGTTTTTTCTCCTCTCATTGTCACTTCCTTATTCCATTTCCTCTTCTTCCCTCTGATATTTGTTTTACCCTTCCTCGTCCTCCTCCTTCTCATCTTTTTCTTCCTCCTCCTCCTTCTTCTCCTTCACTACCTCAATGTTTCCTTATTCCTTTTTTTATTATGTATCTTTCTTCCTTCTCTTTCTCTAGTACCACTTCTTCCTTTCCTTTATTTTCTTCTACATGTTTCTCTTCCTCCTTTTACACTCTTTTTATTTTCATCTCTAGTTTCCTCATCTTCCACTTTTTCCTCTCTTTCGTTTCTATTTATCCATCTATCTTTTTCTCTTTTACCACTTCTTTCTTTTTTTCATTGTATCTTCTTCATACTTTTCTTCTTCCTTCTAATCTTGTTTCACTTCCTTCATCTCCTCCATTCATTCCCTGTGTTTCTCTCTCCCCCTCTCCCTCTCCTGTTTCAATTATTTCATCTCCTTTTGTTTCTCTATCACCACTTCTTCATTTTATTTTCTTCCTCTCCCACATCCTTTACTTCCTCCTCTTCCTCCTTTCCCTTATTTTCTCCCTCCTGTTTATATTTTTCATCTTCTCTTTCCTCCTAATCTTCCACTTTCCACTTTCTTCATCTCCGACTTCCACTCCCCACCGTTTCCCTCTACACTTTTATCTCTCGCCGTCTTTCCTTTCCTTCCCTTTTTTCTTGCCCAAACACTTCAAACCCGCACCTTCTGTACCTCCGCAGCGCCCTCTCTAAATCTTCTGGAGCCTGACAAGTTATTCCCAATCCCTCTTCCCTTCATCCTTCCTTCCATCCCTCTCGACTTCCTCCTCTCGTTTCCTCCTTCCTGTACGTCATTTTTCTTTTGCTCCTCCTCCTCCTCCTCCTCCTCCTCTTCTTCCTCCTCCTCCTCCTCCTCCTCCTCTTCTTCCTCCTCCTCCTCCTCCTCCTTTATCACACTAGTAGTACCTTCTTTCCATGTGTTCTTTTTATTTCTCGTCTTTTTCCTCCTTTTCTTTTTGTTATTGTTCTCCTTCTCTTCCTTCTCTGCCTCCTCCTCTTCTTCCTCCTCTTCCTTCACCTCCTCCTCCTTTATCACGCTAATAGTAACTTCCATCTGCTCTTTATCTTCCTCGTCTTTTTCCTCATTTTCTTTTTGTTACTGTTCTTCTCTTCCTCCTCCTCCTCCTCCTCCTCCTCCTCCTCCTCCTCCTTTTCTCCAACCACAATCCCTAACATTACGTCCCATCTGTTTTTTGTTTTATTCCTCGTCTTTTTCCTCCTCCTCCTCCTCCTCTTTTTTCCCCTCCTCCTCCTCCTTCAGAAGCCAATCTCCACCTTCCCACCGGCCTTCCCTCCCTTACTCATCCACTTGGCCCTCCTCCAATCTCTCTCCTCCACACTCAGAAGTTTTCTTTATTCCTGTGGCAAATCCTCTTTTGTATTCTCTCTCTCTCTCTCTCTCTCTCTCTCTCTCTCTCTCTCTCTCTCTCTCTCTCTCTCTCTCTCTCTCTCTCTCTCTCTCTCTCTCTCTCTATCTCTCTCTCTCTCTCTCTCTCTCTCTCTCTCTCTCTCTCTCTCTCTCTCTCTCTCTCTCTCTCCTTTCTGTGCCCTCTCCTCCTCCTCTCCCTCCTCCCTCTCTCTCCCTAGCGTCTTAACCTTCACTCACGGCCTTTCTATGGAGTAAGAAATCTGTATCCTGTATCTTTACGCGCCGGGAGCCTCTCTGACAGCCTTCAAAGGGGATCAGACACCGCGCGTATCAATACCTCTCACGGGCTTTTCCGGGAAGAGGAGGTTTTGCTCTGTGGCATTACCGTCCCTGTGTCTACCCTTATGTGTGTTCCTTTTTCTCCCTATCTGTAGCCTTTTAGCAGTATTCAGACGGCTCTTGGAAGCATATTTCTGAGCTACTTCTATATTATATTTGTGTTCCTTTGTCTCCCTGTAACTATATCCAGCCTTTTAGAACCATACATATGAACCTTGGAAGCATATTTCTGAACTATTTCTATATTATATCTGTGTTCCTTTGTCTCCCTGTAACTATATCCAGCCTTTTAGAACCATACATATGAACCTTGGAAGCATATTTCTGAACTATTTCTATATTATATCTGTGTTCCTTCGTCTCTCTGTAACTATATCCAGCCTTTTAGAAGTATACATATGAACCTTGGAAGAATATTTCTGAACTATTTCTATATTATATCTGTGTTCCTTCGTCTCTGTAACTATATCCAGCCTTTTAGAACCATACATATGAACCTTGGAGGCATATTTCTGAACTATTTCAATATTATATCTGTGTTCCTTTGTTTCTCTGTAACTATATCCGGCCTTTTAGAAGCATACATATGAACCTTGGAAGCATATTTCTATACTGTTCATATATACTGTACTGTTTCTGTATCACGACATCCACTATAAATAAATTCGCCTGCCTCACTAACGGGCTGGGGTCGTCCAAGAGGGCCCTTAAGAACGTTTACCGGCGCTACAAGCACAACCTAAGAAATAAATACTATACTATACTTACTCTATATACTACTACCCTCTTCGTACTCTACCATTCTTACTTAACTAACCTTACTACACTTACGCTATACCATGCTTACTACTGTACTATACATACTTCATTTGTCAGCTTATATTTCTTCAAGGGCATAAAAAACATCTCTCTTTAGACGCTCTTTCTGATAAATAACTTTTCTAGAGTTTTCCCCTCCAAATGGCCCTAATTGACTCGATATGACTAAGTGACCCTCTAAATGACGCCTTTCTAAACCCTTTTCCCTCCTTCAAGTGTGGTTTCCAGGCCTCTACGCTTGTTTGGGGTCCTTAAGAAATGCCTGAACTCCTCTCTTTATACTCCTTCTGTACTTGAGGACTCTTCAGACACATAGCAAAAGCCGACTGACTCTTTGAAATATTCAAAAGGCCCTATTTAACCTTCAAACTTGTGTCTACTTTTATTTTAAGATTTCCAGGCCATTTTCTAAGCCTAAATAACGACGGCCTTTTACATACGGTTTCTGCACTTGTTTACGCTTCCAGTTCTTCGTAAAAGCCAACTGACCATTAAATTTTAGAAGTATTACATCCTTCTTTTTAATCTTCCTTTCATTTTAGTATGTCTTCCAACCCTTTATACAAGCAAATGGCTAATCAAAAACGCACTAACGCCTCTCTAAACACGCTTGCCGTACTCATTTATCATGTTATTTCTTGCCCACCTCTCTCCCTTCATCTCTTCCCATTTTCTATTTATTCCCTTTTCTCCCATTTTCCTCCTTCCTCTCCCGTCCCTTGTAATTCTCCCTTCGTCAGTACTCAAACACACAAGACCATTCACTAAGCCTTCAGAGCACCACAAACGCCCTTAGCCAAACAGAACCCAGGCTGCCCTTAGGAACCAGCCTTGACGACGGTTCTAAAGGCATCAGGAGCAGCCGCGGGCCCTTCAAGACGCCTCCCTTTCCCTTACATTACTCGCCATGAACGTCTTGTAATATCAAAGCGACGCAACGTACTGCTCAATCTCCTGCTGCTGGGTTGGACAGAAGAGGAGGAGGAAGAGGAGGAGAAGGAGGAGGAGGAGGAGGAGGCTGAGAGGTGGATGAAAGGAGGGAAGTGGAGGGGTGGCATACGTAAGTGGGAAGAATGAAATGGTTGGAGGAGCAAGAAGAAGAGAGAAAGAAGTTGGGAAGTGAGCATGTGGAAGGAAAGATAAGGAAGGGAGAACTGGCTGAACGGGAAAGGAGGAAGAAGAAGAGGAGGAGGAGGAGGCCAATGGGATAGAAGGGAATGATTAGAGGATGGGTAAGAGGTGAAGGGAGAATTGCACGGGACGGAAGAGGAGGAAAGGAGGAAAATGGGAGAGAAGGGAATGACCAGAAAATGAGAAAGAGATGAAGGGAGAGAGGTGGGAAAAATATAACATGATAAATGAGCCAAAGGAGAGAGGAAAAAAGAAGGTAGATAAATGAGAGGGAGTGTGAGAGAGAGATAGAAGGGAATGAACGAAGGGAGAGGGGAGGGAATTAACAGAGGATGGGAAGAGCTGAATGGAGAAAAGGGAACAAGGTATAACATGATAAATGGGTCAAAGGAGGAAGAAAAGAAAACATGAAAGAGGAAGATGAAAGGTAATGAACGAAGGGAGAGAGAAGTGATAGGGAGTGTCAGGGAGTTAGAAGGTAATGAACGAAAGGCGGAGAAGGAGAAAAGGGAGATAACTGATCATACGAAAGGCTGAGAGTGGACTAAAGGGAAAGGGAGAAAAATAATAAGGGAGGAGAGTGAGAGACAAAGGGAGAGAGAGGGAGAGAACCCCTAAGCCGTGAAGAGAACTGAGAGAATGTGGACAGCAATGAAAGGAATAAACGAGAAGAGGAGAAAAAAATAAAGAATAGAGAAAGAAGGAAAAAGAGAGAGAGAGATTGAGAGAGAGAGAGAGTGTGAACCAGGTAGAGGAGAGGAGAGGAAGAAATCTGTGGAGGAGGCTTAGAGAAATGTGGAGGAAATAGAAAGGGAGGGAAGACCCGGATGAAATGGGAAGGAGGAAAAAGAGAATTGGAGGAGAGAGAGAGAAGGCGAGAGCGAGAGAGAGAGAGAGAGAGAGAGAGAGAGAGAGAGAGTAAAGGGAAGGAGAGGATATTAAAGAGACGAGGGAAGGGATGAAACTAGAGAGAAGGAGGAGGAGGAGGAGAAAGAAATTGAGAAGAAAATGAAATGGAAATGAAGTGGAAGAGAGAGAAGAGAGAAAAGAGAAGGAATCAGAAAGAGAATGAGAAGGATCGGAAGAAAAGAAAAAGAAAGATTGAGGAGGAGGAGGACGAGAAGGAAAATTAGGAGAATAAGGAATGGATGCGAGAAGAAGGAAAGAGAGGGAGAGAAAGAAAAAAAATAGAAGTAATGAAAGTCAGGATGAGAAAGATTACAGAAAGGACGAATGAAGGAAAAAAAGAATGATTGAGGAGGAGGAGGAGAAGGAAAAAATAAAAGAAAATGGAACAGAGGCGAGAATAAAGAGAAATGAGAATGTAGAAGGAATAAAAGTGGGGATGAGAAAAAAATAGGAGAACGAGTGAAGGAAAAAAAAATAACGAGAATGAGGAGGAAAAGGAAGAGGAGGAGAATGAACACAATAAATAAGGATTGCAAGTGAAGAGAGAAGAGAAAATGGAGGAAACAAAAAAGAAGATGGAGGAGGAGGAGAAGGAAGAGGAGGAGAATAAAACAAAAATAAGGATTGCAAGTGATGAGGGAGAGAAGAGAATATGGTGGAAACAAAAAAAGATGGAGGAGGAGGAGGAGGAAGAGGAGGAAAAGGAAAACAAAAATAAGGATTGCAAGTGATGAAGGAGAGAAGAAAAAATGGAGGAAACAAAAAAAAAAAAGATGGAGGAGGAGGAGGAGGATGAGGAGGAGCAAGACTAAATTTACTCTTTTTCCACTAAATTTCCAGCGAGACCAAAAAGAAAATGTTATTATTCCACATGTTTTTCACTCTGACTCGAGGTTTTCACGCGGCAGAACCATCACCTAAGTCTTCCTAATTAAGCGAAATATAAAACACGTCCTTGTAACCTCGGCTAACATCATCAAAGACTCGCTATTCCATCTCAGTAACCTTGTCCTGGATCTCTCTCTCTCTCTCTCTCTCTCTCTCTCTCTCTCTCTCTCTCTCTCTCTCTCTCTCTCTCTCTCTCATTATTCGTTTTCTTAGCTCCTCATTTATCTCAGTTTTATTCACTCTGTCTTTTCATCTTAAATCAACTCTCTGTATTATATTTTCTTCTCTATACCTTATTTTCATTATACATTTTCATTTTCCTCGTAATTATTCCTTCCTTTATTCTACCTTTATTATTCGCCTTATTCACGGTCTCTTCTTCACCTTATTTTTTCCTTCTTTTCAATGTTTTTTTCTTCTCTATAATGTTCTTTTATCATTCACTTTTTTCCCTTATATTCGTTACATTATCAGACCTTTTTTTTTTCCTTTTTTTTCAATGCTTACTCCTCTCTAAAACGTTCTCTTATTAATCCCTTTTCTTTTCCTTATATTCCTTACATTATCCGACCTTTTCTTTCCCCTGGTTTTATCATCTCCTGCCTCTCACCCTCTCCTCTTTTGAGCTTTAATATTTATCTCCACTGCTCATTCATCTCGCTTCATTCACACTCTCGTCTTTACTATAAACCACCTTCCCTAATCTAAACCATCCTTCTTCTGCCTCTCACCCTCTCCTCTTTTGTTCTTTAATATTCATCTCCCTCACTCATTCATTTCGCTTCATTCACACTCTCGTCTTTTCCTTAAGCCACCTTCCCTTATCTATGCAATCCTTCCCATCATTCATCTTCGCTTTCCTCATATTCGCTACGTTATCTCACCTTTTCTCTTTCCTGGTTCTAGTTCTTCATTCCTCGCTCTCTCCCCTTTCATTCTTCATTATTAATTTCCGCTGCTACTCATTCATCTCGACTCATTCACACTCTCTTCATTTTAAACTACTTTCCATCATCTAAGTCAAATTATTATCCTTTCCTATCCTGTCTTACTGTATATCCATTTTCCTTCCTCTTATTGGTTACATTATGTCACTTATTCTCTTTTACCTGTCTCTGTTCTCACCTACCTCGCCCTCTCGCCTTTCCTTCTCCCGTTCGATTCACCTTCCGCGTCTCCCTTCACACCCCTCCGACTCTCAAGCAGCTTCAAGTGTTCACCTCTCCCTCTCCCACCCTCTCAAGTCTCTCTCACACCCTAAGAAGTAAGAGAGGGAGAGAGGGAGGGAGAGAAGGAGGGAAAAGTATCACCCTAGAAGTTTGCCGTTCACTTGTTTTCTCCCTCTGTGCTTTCCTCCCTCTCTCTCACTCTCTGTTCTTCACTCTCTATTTCTCTTCCTTTCGACACATTTCTATCGGTTCACTACACACACACTCTCTCTCTCTCTCTCTCTCTCTCTCTCTCTCTCTCTCTCTCTCTCTCTCTCTCTCTCTCTCTCTCTCTCTAACTTCGATCCCTCTCTCTCTTCCTTCGTTCTTTCCTCTCTTTCTCTATCTGTTTCTCTCTCCTTTTCGATAGCTTTCTCTTTGTCCAGTAGTCTCTCTCTCTCTCTCTCTCTCTCTCTCTCTCTCTCTCTCTCTCTCTCTCTCTCTCTCTCCTTCGATCCCTCTCCCCTGATCCCCTTCTGAGTCAGTCGCGAGAGGAAGAAGGGAGATCTTCATTAGGAGGGAGAGAGAGTGAGAGCAACAGGGGGAGGAGAGAGAGAGAGAGAGAGAGAGCCACCCTCTTATATTCTCCTCCCCTCCCTTTCTTTCACACTTGTTCCTTTCCCTCCCTTCAACATGTGTTCCTTCTCCTCCTCCTCCTCCTCCTCCTCTTCCTCCTCCTCCTCCTCCTCTTCCTCCTCCTCCCTCCTCCTCCTCCTTCTCCAGTTCAATTCCTCCACTCTGTATCTCTCTTGCTTATTGCCTATCCGTTCCGTTCCCTTCCTCTTCCTTTCCTCCTTCTCTCTCTCTCATCCCTTCTCTTCCTTCTCTTCCCCCACCTCTCTATCCCTTCCCGACTACACTTCCCTCCTCCTCCCCCAAAATATATTCACTCTCCTCCTCTTCCCCACCTCTTCCTTCCTCCCTCCGTTACTCGACTTCCTCCTGCCCCTAAATATATTCCTCTGCTTCACCCCCAACCTGCCCCTCCTTCCCTTGCCACACTTTCCTCCTGCTTCTGCTGCGTATATGTTTCACCTGTACCCCTTCTACCTCTCCCTCCCTCTTTTACCACATTTCCTTCCTCCCTTCCATCCCCCCCCCCTCCTCCCTCCCAAATATATTCCTCTCCCCCACTCTCCCTCCCTCCCCTTCCCCCCGTCACACCTGGGCGCACACCTGTATAAGTCTGTAATCTGCAGGTGTGTCGTATCGTGCCGTGCGTCCCCGGTCTCATTTACCTGTTAGCGC
The DNA here is from genome assembly GCF_024679095.1 of Eriocheir sinensis. Taxonomy (NCBI): domain Eukaryota; kingdom Metazoa; phylum Arthropoda; class Malacostraca; order Decapoda; family Varunidae; genus Eriocheir; species Eriocheir sinensis. Next base: position 20,246,964 of record NC_066521.1, on the reverse strand, counting down.
GCGGCCCCTTGTCATTAGCGCTGGTGCCGGGGACAAGGGTACGCTTAAAAATAGTCTGCCTTGTAAATGTAGACGACGAGCCATCACGCAGATTTGGCCCAGGGAGTTTTTGCATTGATTTTCGCTGACCGCGTTATTTTGTTCGTTCAGTTAATGTTTTGTTTTGACCTCAAGAAGAAAAGAAAGGAACGGTTGAGTTATGTTGCTGCTTTGTGCCCTTTTTTGTTAATCACTGGCACGTTTTGTTTTTGTTTTTGTTGCTGTTGATGTTATTTTGCTGTCCACTTGCTACCACTTTCTTTGTTACTGGTTGGTGTGTTTTGTCCGTCCAGTTAATGTTTATTTTTTAAGCTTCAAGGAGAAAGGAGAGGAAAAGTTAAATTACGTTGATGTGTATTTTCTTTTTGTTAACCTCTTACAAGTGCATGGCGTTTTTTTGGTTTGTTTTTGCGACCTCTGCCACTTGTTTTGTTAATTGGTCGGTGTGTCTTGTCCGTCCGATTCATGTTTCTCTTTTTAACTTCAAGGAGCGAGGAGAGGAAAAGTTAAATTATGCTGTTATGTATTTTTTTGTTAATCGCTTACTTGGGCATGGCGGGGTTTTTTTTTGCGACCTCTGCCACTTTTTTGTCCGTCCAATTCATGTTTCTCTTTTTAGCTTCAAGGAGCGAGGAGAGGAAAAGTTAAATTACGTTGTTATGTATGTACGTTTTTTCAATTACTAGCACGCTCTGTTTTTTCCCCTGTCCTCTTTTTTTAACTTCAAGGAGAAAGGAGAGGAAAAGTTAAATTGCCTTGCCCTCTGTTTGTTAGTCACTTAATGGGATGTTTTTTTTTTTTCTTGTTCATGTTTTGTTTTTGCCGACCGCCAGAGTTGTGTACTTTTGTATGTATTAGTGGGTTTTGTAGTTTTGGTGTAGGGAAACATTTTTTGTACCGTAGAGACAAGTAGCGTACGTTTTGGGGTGACCGTTTTGACCCTCTGAGCCCATACCTAGTTGTAACATAGAGTCAGGGGTACCAGTTACAGCTTCAAAAGTCATCCCAATGAATTCAGCATGCCCCAATTAGTGGAAAATGAGTGTTTGTTTGAGACTATAGACCAGCGGCTGCCACTTTCTCTGTACTTTTTGCTTCGCGTGTTTTATCCATCCAGTTAATGACCCGAAATTGACCTCTCTTCTGGCCTCTCGATCTTTTTGTCTTGTCATAGCAGCGTCTAGCGGGTATTTTTGTTATTGTGTTTGTTTTTTTGCCGTTGAACCGCTTCCCTTGCCGTAAAAAACACACACACAAAAAAAAAGGAAAAAAAAAAAAGGGAAGGTATAGCTAAATCATGTTGTTCTCTTCGTTTTTGGTAATTACTGTGACGTTGCTGTTGTTTTTTTCGCTTGTCGTAAAAACACACACAAAAAAACAGTCAAAAAGAAAGTGAGGGAATTGTTAAATCGTGTTACTCTCTACGTTTTTGGTAATTACTGTGGCGTTTTTTTTTTTTTCGCTTGTTCATGTATTTTTGCCGACCGCTTCCTCCCACTTTCTTTGTTACTCTGGCCGGTGTGTTTTGTCCCTCCAATTAACGTCATTTTTTTAACTTCGAGAAAAAAAAAGGAAAGGAAAAGTTAAATTACGTTGCTGCTCTCTCTATTTTTGTAATCAGTGGCACGTTCTATTTTCTCTTGCCGATGTATTTTGGTGCTTCAATTAGTGTTTTATAATTAAAGGAGATAAAAATGCGTAGTGGAACTGCTCTGCGCCTAATTCTTTTTTTTTCACTGCTGACAAAGTTATTTTTAGACAACATTTTTCTTCCTCTCTAATTAATGTATTTAACTTAATGCAACAAAACTAAAATGAAAGGCATGTAAAGCAAAGCAGTCCAGTGACGTTAATAATCATGTTTACAAATAGTTTCTTAAATCTTACCGAATAAAAGAAAGAAAGAAACCTTGTGAGCCAGAGCGCAGACATCAAGAGAAATTAAAGTAGGAAAAATATACTTAAAACAATTACTAGCAGCTGCAAATTCCATATATCTTGATAATTAAGGTCTTCAACGTGTTCAAATTCTCGAGGTAGGAAGTTTAACGACAACGTATCACCTTTCAGTGTCGAGCTTACTAGATTTTATTAGAGAGAAATGGAGTTCGTTGGGAAGGGAGCGGTGGAAGAGGAGGAGGAGGAAGTGGAGGAGGAAATGGAGGATATAATGGTGGAAGTAATTGTGGAGGAGGTGACTATGTAGGTGATGGAAATAGTGGAAAAAGAGGAGGAGGAGGAGGAGGAGGAGAAGCAAGAGAAGGTGGAGGAGGAAGAGGAGGGGGAAGAGGAAGTGGAGGAGGAAATGGAGGATATAATGGTGGAAGTAATGGTGGAGGAGGTGACTACGTAGGTGATGGAGATAGTGGAAAAGAGGAGGATCAGCAGGAGGAGAAGCAAGAGAAGGTGGAGGAGGACGAAGAGGACGAGGTAGAGATGATGATGATTGTGGATATAGAGTAGGATGTGATAATAGACGTGGATGAGGGAGTGATGAAGGAAGTGGAGATGCTGAAGGAGTTTGTGGTGGAGGTAGTGATGGTGAATATGGTAGTGATGAAGATGGTGGTGGAGATAACAGTGGTGGAGGTTGTCAGGCTATCACCATTCCTAACACATTCTCACAACACCCTTTCCACCTCCTCTCTCTTTCTTTTCTTTTTTATTTCCCTTTCCTCCCTTCCCCTTCCCTTCACTCCCATCCCCCTTTCTCTTACAAGTTATCCGAGCAGAACCTCTCCATCACTTGGCTACATGTGTTCAAGCTCCTCCTCTTCCTCCTCCCTTCACTCCTCCTCCTCCTCCTCCTCCTCCTCCTCTCATCACCTTCCTTTTTCTTTAATAAATTGTCAGTGTCATTTCCCCCAACACCTGAAGTCATCTGCTCTAGCCACGCCCCTTCCCCCTTCCCTTCTTCCCCTTCTTCCCTCTCCCCTCACCCCTTCCTCTTGCCTCTCTTCTCCCCTTCCCGTCCCCTCATCTTCCCTTCTCTCTTACACCTGCTAACTCTACGCATTCCCCTTCCCATCATCTCTTCCCCCTTCCCCTTCCCCCTCTTCTTCCCCTTTCCCTTCCCTTCCTCTTCCTCCCTCTCCCATAAACCTCGTAAATTCCTCCTAGTCGCCTCATCAGCTCGAGAAGTTCTTTTTCCTCCTCTTTCTCTTCCTTTCCATCTTCCTCTTAACTTTCTTCTCCGTTTCTTCTTCCTCTCCATCTTACTCTTCTTGCTTCTTCTCTTTCCATTAATTTTTCTTAGCTTCGTCCTTCTCCTCTCTGTGTTTCCTTTCATCGTCTGTTCTGTGTTTTCTTTGCTTATTTTTTTCCTTTGTTTCCTTTTTTTTAGCTTCGTTTTATGTTATTTCACTTTCGTCCGTTTCTTCTCGACGTTTCCTCTGCTTTAATTGCGGTAGTTTCTCCATTCTATTCAGTCTTTTCCAACGGTGCCAGGTTATCGTACTCAAAGCATCGTATTTACCGGTTTCTGATCCATAACTGTTGCCAAGAAACACCAATGATTAACTATTTTAACGATGACTCTATATAAAGCTAGTTAAAGGGGTGGAGGAGACAATTTTGGGTTGGAAATCAGCGAATATAAGAGGCTGAGCACGACCATCTGGCAACGTTTTGTTCTTCCTTTTAACTTCTTTCCAAAATTTCTACTTGTTTTTGGTTTCGGTGTCAAATTTAGTAGCTCAACAAGGACGAAAACAAGAAACTCATAACGGAATACGACGCAACAGATGCTTTTCTCTTCCCTTCTCCTCTTTCTCCTTAATATGATTTCTGAAGTCTCTTCTCTGCGCTGCCTTCTCAGAAAGAACGAAAAAATAACCTAAGACGGAAATCATAGAAACGTATATTTTTCTCATTTCATTTCTTATCCTTAATCTTTTTTCTTATTTTCACCTTACAAATTAAAATATCCGTACTTTTCTAAACGCTTTATATGTACAATCCTGTCTTCTTCTTTCCAACTTATACCACAAAAAGAAGACAAAAATATTAACATCTAACTTCATTCATTTTGAGTAGAGGTCTTTTTTTTTCATTATTGTTTATTTTTTTCTATGCTCTTGAACTGATTCCTTCGCTGTAAAAAGAAAATACACACACCCCAAAAATAAATGAAAACTACCAAAACTATGAAAAAAAATATAAATACGTAAAATAATAATGCCACAAAACACGCAAAGAGAAAGAAAAAACATGCCACTTACCCCTCTAATGACAAGCTACGTTCATTAGTCCGCCAACGACGCTGATGAGATCAAATAAGATTCCGACCGCACAGACCCGAGGCAGAACACAATTACCTCCTTCAGAACCAGCGACGGGGACAACCTGGAGACGCGGATATAAGCTAACGGGGCGGAGTGGACGAGAGCCTGAGAGCACCTAACCTTGTAATAAGATTCTCTCTCTCTCTCTCTCTCTCTCTCTCTCTCTCTCTCTCTCTCTCTCTCTCTCTCTCTCTCTCTCTCTCTCTCTCTTTTATATGTACCCACTCTTTAATAAGGTGTGTGTAATAAGATTCTCTCTCTCTCTCTCTCTCTCTCTCTCTCTCTCTCTCTCTCTCTCTCTCTCTCTCTCTCTGTCTGTCTGTCTGTCTGTCTTTCCTTCTTCGTATTTGTGTGCGTTAGCCTGTTTATCTGTCTGTGTCTGTCACTTTGTTTCTCCGTCTGTAATTGACTGTCTAATAATTAATCTGTCTAGCCGTTTCTCAGTGTCATTCTCATTCTGTCTCTCTCCGATTCTTAGCCCCTTTCTGTGGTAGCTCGTGTATGCTTGCCCGTCTGTCTCTGTCTGCACTAGTATCTCTGTTTCTTTCCTTCTATCCGTCTGTCAAGCCTTTCTCTCATGGTGTTGTGTCTGTCTGTCTGTCTCAGTTTCTCTCATTATGTCTTTCTCTCCGATTCTAAGCCCCTTTCTGTGGTTGCCCGTGTATGCTTGCCCATCTGTCTCTGTCTACACTGGTATCTCTGTTTCTTTCTTTCTCTCCGTCTGTCAAGCCTTTCTGTCATGGTGTTGTGTCTTCTTGTCTGTCTGTATCTTTCTCTCCGTCTGCCTCTGTATCTCTGTCAGTGCGTCCCCTTCCCTGCCCCTCACACACGCACATCTGGTTTTAGTATTCCACGTTGAGGCATATTATTATTTACCCCATTTTCTTGATCAAAAAACTTAGTCAATATGTATTCAGATTCGGTACTGGTCGAGGCAGAGGTAGAAATGGGGTGGAAGATCTTAATAAGGAAAGGGAGATTTGGTTTAAGTTGAGAAAAGGGTAGAAATGGGAAGAAATAAGAAGGAAAAGGGGTGCAAAAAAGGAAGAAATGGGAGGAAGATCTTAATAAGGAAAGGGAGAGTTGGTTTAAGTTGAGAAAAGGGTAGAAATGGGAAGAAATAAGAAGGAAAAAGGGTGCAAAAAAGGAAGAAATGGGAGGAAGATCTTAAAATGGGGTAAGGGTGATTTGGTTTAAGTCGAGAAAAGGGTAGAAATGGGAAGAAATAGGGAGGGAAAAGGGTGCAAAAATGGAATAAATGGGAGGAAAATCTTTAACCGGAGAAAGGGAGATTTAACATAAGCCGAGAAAGAGGTAAAAATAGGAAAAAATAGGGAGATCTTAAAATAGAGAAAGGGAGACCTGGTGTAAGTCGAAGAAGTAGAAATGGAAAAAAAGAAAGGAAAAAGGTAAAATTGAGGAACAAATAGGATAGAAGATCTCAAAAAGGGGAAAGGGAGGCGATAAACGTGACAAAAAGAAAGAAAGAAAGAGAAAAAATGATAAAGACGTGAAGGAGGACGATAGAGACAAATGGAATTATATAAATGAAAATAGAGATGAAAATAGAGATAGAGATAAAACAAGAGAGCGTAGAGATAGAGATGACAATAGAAGTAGAGAGAGAGAGATAAAGATTAGAAAAAAAGAGACATGAAGAAAAAGAGAAAGACGAGGAAGAGGAGTAGGAGGAGGAGGTCGGTAGAGAATTCCAATCGGCAAAATCTTCAAAGTCTTTTTCGGGGCATCATTCTTGGGCTTCAGTCGAGTACAATGAAAGAGAAAATGAAGCTTTATCAGTGGGAAGCCATTGGGCGGAAGGGGGGACTTAACCATATCCATTCCGACCCTTCTTTTCCCTCATTATTTCCTTCATTCACTTTTACTTCACCACGAATCTCTCACCGTAAAGAAAAGGACGTGAGATATGAGGAAACAATGGAAATGAAATAAAAGAAAGGAAAGGAGGATAGGACGAGTTAGGAAGGTAAATGGTGAAAGAAATAAAAGGAGAAAGGAGAGATGAAAAGGGAGATAACGAACCGAGAAGGAACACACGCCCAGATGCTGTACGGAAGCTAAGAATATGACGGGTTGGGAGATGAAACCTTAGAACGGCCACAAGGAGTAGAAATTCAAAGGCAAGATAATAGGGAGCTGAGTCTGAGAAAAGAGCAACTGGGAAGGGAAACCATAATAAATCGGTCCAATTCTGTTTTGATGTAGGAAGTAGATATCAAAGGAGGAGTTGGAAGACGTAGAGACGGATGCATAAGTTAACAGGGAGTGAAGATAAATGAAAAACAAGAACAGGGAACAAAAGTAAATAAAATAATCACGCTGAAATTCTGTTTGAAAATAAAAAAAGACCAGGTGGAGGAAAACAACTCAAAGAAAACAAAAAACGAAAACAGAGACGATTTAACAGGAAACAAAAAACCCCAAACAATGTAGAGAAACAAAATTATAACGAATGAATGCTGTTTGAATTCTAAAACGAGACTAAACTGATAAAATCCGAACCGAAAGTAAAACCGAAGAATAAGCTATGGGGTAAGAAACCGTTAGCCACATTAAAGGGTATCGAAATCTAAAAGAGGAGCAATATAAAGACCTGTTGCTTGTGGGATTGAATCAGAGAATAAAAGCATTTTGTGCCTGAACCGCTTCCAGAGACGAAGACCCCCATATTAAATTTCAGATCTTTCTTCCCACTTTCCTTCTTCCTTCTTCCCTCTTCCTCCTCCTCCTTCCTCTTTTACATTCCCTCTTATTCCTCCACTGTGAATTTCTCTCAATCCTTCTTTTATCTCCTTTGCCTTCCCTTCTTATGTCTTCCTCTCTCCCACCTCCTTTCATTGTTATGCTTCTCGTTCCTTTGCATTAATTATTCTCTACCTTTAAATTCTCTCTCTCTCTCTCTCTCTCTCTCTCTCTCTCTCTCTCTCTCTCTCTCTCTCTCTCTCTCTCTCTCTCTCTCTCTCGGTATTCTCCGCATTGAAGAAAATTGTTACCGGTTGTTGAGTTTTCTTCAATGTGTGTTTATTTGTTCGTACGTATGTCTGCCTCGTGTGGGCGTTGGTGTTAGTTAGTGTTAGTGTGTGTGTGTGTGTGTGTGTGTGTGTGTGTGTGTGTGTGTGTGTGTGTGTGTGTGTGTGTATTTACTTGGCTGTATGCGGATGGAATTTGTTCTATTGACACACACACACACACACACACACACACACACACACACACACACACACACACACACACACACACCCCTACCGAATTCTCTCCCCCTTTTTTTTTCTTCTCTTTTTTCTTTCTCTTTTTCCTTCTTTCTGTGCTGACTTGCTGATCCAATTTACTAAACTGCTGACTCTGACTTTATTTCTGACTCAGATTAGCTCATTTCTACTTGCATCTCTCTCTCTCTCTCTCTCTCTCTCTCTCTCTCTCTCTCTCTCTCTCTCTCTCTCTCTCTCTCTCTCAATGACAAAACCAACTTCAATAGATTTCGCTGAACGTTTTGACATTTTGTTCATACATTTACTCAGTTTTATTTAACCTTTTTCACCATATTTCGTAGTCATGTCTTTATTTTCACTAACTCACTTTTCGTAATTTACTTTTCACTATATTTCTGATTGCCATATTCACACACCCAAACACCCTTCCACACACACACACACACACACACACACACACACACACACACACACACACACACACACACACACACACACACACACCTCCCGAATCCTCACCTTTTTTTGTTGATTTTTTTCTTTCTTTTATCTTTTTTTTTGTATTTATTCACTTTGCACCATATTTTTTTATCATCATTCTTTCTATTTGCTTTCTATTTCAATTCTAAGGACAACTGATTCACGTTTCTACTAACAAACCACTAAATAATTCAGTCCACATCAGCAAGATTCACCTAAACCCACTCATACAATATTCATCTTACCCACCGTCCCACTGACTGACCCTCACCGATTCACTCTTCATATTTCCAGTGGCAAACGCGTCTTCTTCACGTTACCGTCTGACTCAATATTCCCGACTCGTTCCCATTTCGAGCCGCGCCTGCAGACTCGATATTCCCGACTCACGCGACTCCCCGCCACCTTCAGAGCGCCGCGGCCTGACCCGATTCGCAAATGTCATGATTTTCCTTCAGGGCTTTCAACCTTTGCAGCTCAGGCCAAGCAGCGTTAACGGGCGAGGAGGAGGAAGAGGAGGAGGAGGAGCAAGGAAGGAAGGAAGGAAGATGAAAGAAAGGAAGAGTAAAAAAAAGAAGTAAAGGAAGGAGGGAAGGAAAAGTAAAGAAAGAGAAGTATAATATGAGAAATGGAAAGGCAGGAAGGAATGCTGAATAGAAAAAGAAAGGGAGGATAAAAACGGGGAAGTAAAATTTGATGAAACGAAGTATAAAATAGGAATGAAGGAAGGAGGAAAACAAGGAAGACTGAAGAGAAGCAAAATATGAAGAAAAGAAGAATAGGAATAAAAAAAATAGAAAAGGGAAAAGGATGAAAGAAAGAAAAAGGAAAGACGCAGGAGACGGAACGAACCAGGTGGAAACAGATGATGGAGATGAAATGAGAGGAAAGAAAGAAAATAAATGAGGTAGAAAAGAAGAGTATAAAAAGAATGGGAGGAGGAGAAGGAGAGAGAAGGAGAAAAAGAATAAGGTGGGAGGAGTGAAAAATGAGAACAGAACGAATGGACGAAGAAAACAAGAAAAAAAAGAGATAAAGAAATAGCGGAAGAGGAAGAAGAATGGAAGAAAGAGCAAGATAAGAAAGAGAAGAGAATGAAGCGAAGGAGGAGGAGGGAAGGGAAAGTTTAAAGGAGAAATATCGTAAGAGGGAAGGAGAGAAAACTTGTAGGAGGAAGAGGAGGAAGAAGAGGAGGAGGAAGAGGAGGAAGAAGAGAAGGAGAAGGAGGAGAAGGAAAAGGAGGAAGAAGAAATATTACCATCATCATTATTATACAGCTTCTGCCTCACCACCATCACCACCACCACCACCATCACCACACTCCTCATTACAACCCTAATCAGCCTTTTACCTCCAACTTTCCTGCTACTGAACCAACACACGTACACACAAACGTCATCACCACCACCACCATCACCATCACAAACACCACAACAGTCTCATCACCATCATCTTAAGACGATATTTAGCCTTTAACTTCTCTCCTTAAGCCAGTAACACACACACACACACACACACACACACACACACACACACACACACACACACTTTTTTTTTATCATCAAACTCTAGTTACCCGAAGTTTTGCTGTCTGGCTTCCGTTGTTCCTGTAAGCGTGGGAAACTCCGATGCCTTTGTCCCTTTAAACCGTGACATGGTGTTGTTGAATCTGCATAATCTTTCCTTTTAACCCCCATCATAGTGCAGGCTGGGATTAAAAGTGTGTGTGTGTGTGTGTGTGTGTGTGTGTGTGTTTCTCCACCCTCGAATTCTCCATCTCCCTCTTTCTCTCCTTTCTTCTTCTCCTTTCTCTCTCTTCTACCTCCTCACGCCCTTTCCCCTTCCTCCTTTTTCCTTCCATCTCCTATTCCTTTTCCATTATTTTTTTCGTTCCCTCATTCGTTCTTCTGTCCTTTTTCCTCTTCACTCTTATTCCTTCGTCTTCTTCTTTCCCATCACCTCTCCTCTCACCGTCCTTCCCCCCATTCCCATTCCTTTTTCTTCTCGTTTTTCTTCTTCTCCTCCTTCTTTCCACTAGTTTTCATCCCTTCTCTCGTCTTTTAAATCTCCTCTCTCTCTCTCTCTCTCTCTCTCTCTCTCTCTCTCTCTCTCTCTCTCTCTCTCTCTCTTCCATTGCCCTGTTTACCCTTCTTTCTTCCCCTTCCCCTCTTTTTCTCCTTCCTTTTACCCTCCTACCTCCACCAGTTATCTTTTTTTTTTCACTCCCTTCTGCATTCCCTCCTCCGTCCCTTACTTTCCTTTTTCCCTTTTCCTCTCTCTCTCTCTCTCTCTCTCTCTCTCTCTCTCTCTCAATCACACAGTTTTATCGCCCGTACATTTTTTCCTCTTTTTATTTCCCTCGGCACATTAAGTGACCCTGATTTATTTCGCCCCTTAATTCGGTCCACTCCTGCGAGCTTTAGGGTTTAGCTGGGCCTGCTCTCTCTCTCTCTCTCTCTCTCTCTCTCTCTCTCTCTCTCTCTCTCTCTCTCTCTCTCTCTCTCTCTCTCTCTCTCTGTTGCTCTTTTCTTCACTTTCTCCTGATTATTTGGCATTATATTCCTTTTTCTTCTCCTTTTCCTTCCTTCCTTCTTTTTAACTTCAGTAAACTTTCCCTTCCAACATTTTTTCCTTCCTTTCTTCCTTCCTTCCTTCCTTCCTTCCCTCTTTCATTCGTTTCCTTTCTTCTTTTCTTCCTTCCACTCCATTATCTCTCCAAATTATCAACAACAATAATGAGGATGACAATAGATAATAGTAATAGAAAGCAATAGATAATAGAAGCAAAAATAACAGCATCAATCAGAAGTGTCCAAATGATAGGAAATAAAAATAGAAAATGATAAATAACAGAAATAAAAGTAACAACATTAATCAGAAGCGTTCCAGGGATAGCAAAAAGAAATAATACAAAGAGAAAAAAAAATCACCAGAGAACATTCCCCAAAACATTACACATAAAAAAAAATATATATATGTATACTAACCAATTTCCGTTGCCAAGGTAATCCTCAACACAGGTAATGAATTAATCCTACCTCGCCGTGTTTCCCAAATGAATTCCTGGCGAGGAGAGAGGAGGGAAGGAGGAAGGGAAGGAAGTTACAGAAATAAAAAGGGGAATGGGAGAGGAGGAGGGAAGGAAGTAAGGGAATGAAAGAAAGAAAAGGAGAATGGGAGAGGGAGAGGAGGGAAGGAGGAAGGGAAGGAAGTGTGCGAGAGAGAGGAAGAATAAGGAGAATGGGATAGGGAGAGAAGAGGGAAGGAGGAAGGGAAGGAAGAAAGGAAGTGAGAGAAAGAAAAATGAAATTGAGAGAAGAAGAGGAGGGAGGGAAGTGAAGGAACGAGAGAAAAAAAGGAGAACGAGAGAGAGAAAGGAGGTACGGCGTAAGGGAAGGAGAAAGGATGAAGAAAGGGAGAGGAAGGAAAGAAGTAAGACAATGAAATTTAGGAAGGAAAGAGAGAAGACCAAGAGAGAAAGAGAAGGAAAGAAGAGGAGGAGAGAAAATCGATAAATAAATAAATACCAAGATGGAGTGGAAGGAAGAGCATAGACAGGTAAAAGGGAGGGAAGGAAAAAATAAAGGTAAGGGGCAAGGGTAGGGAAGAAGGGAGGAAGGATCTGGAGGGGTGGAAAGAAGGAAAAAAAAAGAGTAAAGCGGAGAGATGGATGGCTAAAGTTGCTTAATTATTTTTCAAACATGTGTGAGAAGACGAATACGTGAGGACTTGACGATGTTTTATGCATGAGGAGGAGGAGGAGGAGGAGGAGGAGGAGGAGGAGAAGGAGGAGGAGGAGGAGGAGGAGGAGTGAGAAGAGAATATAAAGGTGAGAGAAGATGTAAGAAACGACCCACATCACAATGCAATAACCATGAAAAAGAAGGAGGAAAAGGAGGAGGAGGAGGAGGAGGAGGAGGAGGAGGAGGTGAAGGAGGAGGAGAAGGAGGAGGAGCCACTAGAGGAGAAAAAGGAGAAATAGGAGGAGGCGAAATAGGAGAAGCAGGAAAAATAGGAGGAGGAGGCACCGAAGAAAGAGACATAGGTGGAGGAGGAGGAGGAGGAGGAGGAGGAGAAGGAGGTCCCGTAAAAGAAGAGATACGAGGAGGAGAAGGAGGGGGAGGAGGAGGGGAAGAGACATAAGAGAAGGAGTAGGTGGAGCAGGATAAAAGTGGAAGAATAGAAGTGGATGAAGGAGGAGAAAGTGAAAGAGAAAAAGAAATAAAAGAAGACATACAAGAAAAAGACAAATTTAGATGTGAAATATAAAAAAAAAAAACACAGACAGATCCTCTTTTACTCCTCTTCTCCTCCTCCCCTCTTCCTCCTCCAATCATCATCACCATTATTATTTCACTCTATTCCATCTTGTCCACCCTCATCTTCCTTATCATAGTTTTCATTCTGCATTCTCCTCCTTTTCTTCCTCTTCCTCCTCCTCCTTCTCCTCCTCCTCCGCCTCCTTCTCCTTCTCCATGACTACTAATCTTTGTCCTTTCGAGGCTCCAATTTGCATACGTCAGTGTTAACGAGAGAGGCACCAGGTGAGGGGGGGGGAAGGGGGGAGGGGGAGGGGGTAGAGGGGAGGGGGCAAGTAGGTGTGGAAAGGTTGGGGGGAAGGAGAAGGAATAGTGCATGAGAGAGAGAGAGAGAGAGAGAGAGAGAGAGAGAGAGAGAGAGAGAGAGAGAGAGAGAGAGAGAGAGAGAGAGAGAGAGAGAGAGAATAAATGCGTTGGACCAAGCCATTTTATCAGTGAATCAAGATAAGTGTCACTCCCATCGCCATCAACTCAATTTAGGTCCCAATTATCAATTAAAACTCCCCAACAACCAATTACTTCACACTCCGCCACTTAACTGAACCCTTTTTCCGCCCAGTGCAGTTTGCTAGTAATAAATAAAACGTTTCTGGTGTTGTTTAATGCATATGTATCTGACGTTTTCTTTCTTGTAATTAATTTCTTAAGGTCTATCAATATTTTTTTTCGCCAGTGCAGTTTGCTAGTGATAAATAAAACATTTCCTTCCCTTTTTAATGTTTTCTGTCTAATAATTAATTTCTTAAGAGCTATCAATACTCTTTTCGCCCAGTCCAGTTTGCCCTTCATAAATAAAACCTTTTCCAAGCTGTCTAATGCTTATACCTAACGTTTTCTGTCTTGTAATATATTTCTTAAGGGCTATCAATATTCTTTTCTCCCAGTCCAGTTTGCCCTTCATAAATAAAACCTTTTCTACGCTGTCTAATGCATATACCTGTCGTTTTCTTTCCTGTAATTTATTATTTAAGGGCTATCAATGTTCTTTTCTCCCAGTCCAGTTTGCCCTTCATGAATAAAACCTTTCCTACGCTTTTTAATGCATATATACGTGACGTTTTAGTTCCTGTAAATTATATCTTCAGGGCAATCAACATTCTTTCTTGTAGTTAATTTTTGCCTCATTGATGAATTTGCCCGCTGGATGTCTTTTATTATTTATGTTTCTTTGCCATATATTAGATTATTTTTTCTTTATACAATTTAATTTAAATTTTTTTGTATGATTTATTTCTATCTGCTGCATTTATAATCTGCACGTTTTTTTTTATTATTATTTACGTACATTTCATACACAAGATGCTATTCTCCATATAATATTCCTTTTTCATTAATGTGTTTTCTTTGTTATATGTATTTTTACCTCATTTCAACCTCAGCTTTCTTACCTCCTGATTTATAAACGTAGAATTTGTATTTACGAACAGATTTATGTGGCTCGTTTGGCTTTTTTTTTACAACAAAGGAGACAGCTCAAGGGCACAAAAAAAGGAAACAATAATAAAAAACGCCCGCTACTCGCTGCTCCTAAAAAGAATCCAAAGAGGTGGCCGAAAGAGAGGTCAATTTCGGGAGGAGATTTGATTTCATATTCGGGTCAGGGTTAGTTAGAAGTGTTGGATTTTCACAGTTAAGTCGACATAATTATTACAAACTCATTCATAAAAAAAGTGATATACAAGTCAACAAATCTAACTAACCACGCCGTGAAAAATGGGTAAAAAAAATCAACCACATTATTGTTGATGACGTTAAAAAAATCCACTGTATATCTTAAGGATGAATATTTTTTTTCATGTCTCATTCAAGGAAGAAACTATTAATCTTCCAAGCGTTTACACAGAAAAATATATATACTTTTCCTGCGTTATTTATCGTGGAACTAACTGATGTTTTTTTCCCGGCAAAGTTCAGTGGAAAACACCTAATATTTTCATGGTGTACTAAAAACTAATAATTTACGTTGAACTTTGACGTAAAAATGTTGTAAGGTTATTTTTTCCATGAAGTTGAAAGTCGGTAAAGCATAAAAAGCTGTCTGGGGGCTTATTATAAATACTTGGAATATTTTTTATCAACTGAGCCGTAATAAATACTTCAAGCCGTGATGTGTAATTAACCGGGACCGCCAGGAACTGATTCACGCGGATTGAGTCGTGAAAATGCAAGAATCCATACATTATGACGCGAGGGACGAGTATTTGAAACATTCATGGAGCGAAAAGCGCGGAAAAATAAATGTACATTACAGAGATAAAAAGAAAACATGAAAAAGTATGATTTAATGGATTGGAGGAAAAAAATATATAAAAACACGTAAATAAAAGGAATTATATATAAAAAAATATATATTCTGTGTGAAAGAAAAATATGAATGAAAAATAACGTACAGCGGACAAATACAGCAAATAAAATTATCAAAAATGAAAAAAAACAGGAATACAATATGAATTATATATAGAACGAAAAAAAGTCTTACGTAAGGCAAAGAAACTTAAATAAAGAACGGAGTTGCAGCTTACAAATACATCACAGAGCTTGAACAAAAAATATACAGAAAATTGAAAAAAAACCATGAATAGAAAAGGAATTATATATAGAAAAAAAAATAGTCTATTATATGACAAAGCAACAACAACAACAACAGATAAGAATACGACTTCCAACAGACAAATACTTAACAGAGAAAAAAAAAAAAGATATGCAGTTAAGTAAAGAAAAAGCATCTGATGTACGGGAAAGGAACACACAAAACAAAACACAAATAACAATAAAAAAAAAAAATATGACATGCAGGCCGCGAGCGAACAGGCACAACCCAAATTAATTAATCAAACAAATAAAACACAAATTATTCCATTACCAGTCACACACTCCCTCTGGATCCGCCCGGCTGTAAACACTGAAATATCTGATGAAATTAATGGAAAAATGTAGTCACTAAACTCGTCCAATTTTTTTACGGCATTTCCCCCACCGCGTCCGTTGTGAGCCTGGTCGTGCGGCGCGGCTCAGCAGGTCAAGTCCGTGAATGGCGTGATGGACTGATCCCCAAATACGTGTTTTATGGCGCGTGTTACTGACGCTTTGGAGATGAGGAGAGTTTTCCATTTTATTTATCAACGTTCCATTCAGTGTTGCCAGAGGAGAGGGAGGGTGTGGGTAAGGGATGGTGGGGGAGAGGGAGGCCTGGTGGGGGAGGGAGGGTGCGGGTTATCGTATTCACAACATCCTATTTACCGGTTTTCGACACAACAATTACAAAAAGACATCAGTAATTAACCCTGTCAGTGATAAATATAAATGAGTCCCGTTATTGGGGCCCAGGAGACAGTTTTGGGGTTAGAGAAACACCGCAGAGTTAGTAAGTTAACGTCAACTTAAGATCGACAGCCAAGACTTGCTAAATGAGATAATATTAGCTGTTAAGGGTCCAAATTTACTGTATGAGATAGTGAGGCTCTAGTAATGAATATAGAGGCTAAACAAGACAATATGGCATCGCTGGTTCCATATATAAATTTTGTCTAATATATCAATTCAATCCCAGTCCGTATAATCCATGTATAATTAATAGTGTTTAAGCTATCTGTATTGCTTCATAAAAAAAATACATATGATTTATATTTTTCTAATTGTCTATATACTTTATGCTTTATATGGCACGGTAATTCCACTCTATATACGTATAATTGATAGTGCAGGAGTTATATTTATTGCTCCACACAAACAACAACTAAGCTTTCCATTTTATCAACTATCAATTTAGATCCTGTTTTGTATGCCACTTAAGCCAAGACCAAATATTTCCTGAACAATGAATAGTGTAGGAGTTATATGCATCACCTCACAAGTAACTATTAATAATACTATGATAACGCTATGCAACTAATACCATCCTTCAATTAAAGTCAACTTCAATATATCGTGTAGTTTTGCCAGTTTCTAAGAGCAAAAACAACAACAAAAGAACGACTTTAAATAGTTGAAAAATACCAGTTATATAATAGCTAAATACTTGAATAGTCTTAACTAGAAAAATCTTGAATAGTTAAGATATATAGAACGACTAAAAAGCTATGGATTTGTACATGGTTACAATCTATATTTAGTTATTTATGTTTTCCAGCGTAGGCGTACGAACCGCCGCGTCTACAGCCTCCTCTCCTTTAAGAGTCACGCTGGACAACCCACGCACAGCTATTTTTACTCGTCAGCTTTCACGCGTTCCTCCCTTCGCGGTCACTGGCTGGGTGTTGTGGAGGGGAGGGGGGCTGAGAAAGACGTCAAATTCTTTTCATTCCTTTCCCTTCCTTTCCGCTGCTGACACCTCTCCCTTCCCTCCCTTTTCTATCCTTACTTCTTTTCATCCTTTTTTGACCCCTCTCTTCTTTCCCTTCCCTCCCCTTGATGTCTTCTCTCCTTTCGTCTCCTTTCCATACCTATCCTAAGCCTTTTTGCTGTATTTTCCATTATCTTTCCTTCCCTTAGCCCCTTTCCTCTTGCTGTCCCTTCCTCTTCCTCCATTTTTCTCTATTTTAATATTTTTTCTCTCATTCCCTCCTTTCCTCGTGTCTCCCCTTACACACCCCCAACTGTCTCCATCACCCCCTGCCATCTCTTCCTCTTCCTCCTCCTCCTCTTTTTTTTCCTCTCTTCGTCCATACAATACCAAGGAAATTAAACCTTTTTCGTGTTCGTTCCGCCGCCCCACACCAACAGACCGCACTACCAACATATCCTCGGCTGAAATCTGCATCCATTCTCTCCCTCACCAACACCCACAAACACCAGTCACATGTTTTTCATACCCACGTAGTTTATTTTATTTCTTACGCCAAAACAACCTTCCTCCTCATCCTCTTCATCTTCCTCCACCTCCTCCTCCTTCTCCTTTTCTCATTCTCCTTCTCTCTATAATTCTTTTATCTCCCACGTTGCAGTTTCTCTTTTTTTTCTTTTCTTTCTCCTCTCCTCTTTCGTTTTTTTTATTGAGGGATTCTTGTATGATTTCTTATGCAAACGGATACCTCTTTCATATTTTCTTTCTTTCTTTCTCTCTCCTTACTTGGCTTGCACACCATCCCACCCTCACCGTCTTTCCATTACGCCCACACACACAACAGTTAGACAAGAAAAATAATAAACACAAATCGTAAAAATTTCATATATATAAAGACAAAAATAAAGATCAGAAAGAGATATGGTTCACGTATTAATAAGGGAAAGAAAGTAAGAGTCAGGGAAAAAATGATCGAAGGTTTTCTTTCTGCCGCGACCGAGGGGAAAAAAGAATAAGAAGGAAAAAAAGATAAAATAAAGATGAGGGAGGGAAGGTAAATATCAAAGGAAATGGAACTGAAGGTGAATATGCCCTGTTGTTTCTGTCGTTGCTAAAATATGGAAATTGGAGAGACGAAAACAGGGTAATGCGGGAACTGAAGATTATGGAAATGTTAAAAGATAAAGATAATGGGGAAAAAGCAATATATCGACGAAAAAGTAACAAGACGTGAAAATTCTCTCTTATAACTGACGTTGGTAAAATAAGAAAAGAGAGAAAAACACAGTTAGCAAAAATACCTGGAAATTGAAACTGACGAAAGATGAATGAGATAAAAGATAGGAGTAAAGAAGTAGAGGTAAGCATCAAAGGTGGGATGCTGTGCCGCCTCCGCCGCCGCTGCTGTAGAGGCCGAGGTAAGGGACACTAAATTAGGTTACAGAGGGTCAGGTAAGATGAAGGCCGGCCAGGAAGGTGCGGCGGGAAAATACTTCACTTCAATTACTCTATATCATGGCGTCTGATGGGCAGGAAATTGATAAGATTGACGTTCGGGGAGTCTGAAGAAGATTAATTATTTTTTTTTCCACTCTGAACATTATATTACCTTCGACACGTGGATGGAAATGTTATGGATATGTTAGTACCTGGGAGAGTAGAAATCAGGTACAAAGACTGATACAGGATACAAAATAGGATACAGAAATAGGATACAAATAGGATACAGAAATGAAGACGAACAAGTTTCCTTCTTTATTTTATATATTTATTCATTTCATTCAAGGGTACAGAAAGAAGAGGAAGGGAGTTAATGGTGAAGAAACAGGCTGGGGAGAGGGAAAGACAGTAGGAGTGTACAGTTGTATATATATTTTCCTTGGTATGTAATTGTCTCCGTATTTCTCAACTATATTTTCCCCTATTTTCCCTATTCTCTACATTTTCTTCATATTTTACAAGCATCTTTTTCCTTTATTTTTCCTATATACATGTTTTCCCTATTCTTTCTATATTTTTCTCTATATTTTTTCAAGCATATTTTTTCCCTTGCTATAAATTTTTTTCTCCTTATTTAGTGATGCGTTCCTCGCCACCAGACTGAGTATGTTTTAAATTAAGGAGCTTATCATTAAGAAAAAAAGGACACGGGTAGAACATTTTTTGTCATATTCCTTCCGCGAAAAACAGAAAGTAAATAAATCATCGTTCTCTCCCTCAAATGACTCGCTGCGTTTACGAGCAGTCACTAAATCATCGGGTACAGGTTGATTAGAGCATATCCAGAAAAATAACGAGATCCTTTTAATTACTTTTTTCCGCACTGGGTAATTTATTTTCTCATCTGTTTTCACTTTCCTCCAGTTCCTCCTTTTCTTTCTCCTACTCCTCCTCTTCGTTTTCCTTCTACTCCTCCTGTTCCTCCTTCTCCTCCTCCTCCTTTATGTTTCCCTCTTCCTTTTTCTTACGTATCTTTTTATTTTATTTTATCTTTTTTGTTTGTTCTTGCTTTAGTTCTTCTTGTTCTTGTTCTAGTTCTCCTTTTTCCTTCCTCTTGCTCTTGTTCTTCTTTCCTCCTCCTCTTCCTCCTCCTTCTTCTTCTCCTCCTCCTCCTCCTCCTCCTCCATCTTTACTCTTACCTCTCCTGGCTCCATCAGTATCTTAAGCTAATCGCGGGAGCAAACTCCTTTCTCACGGCTCGGGATGCGTGTAATCAGGCGATGGAAATAAATGCGTCGGGGGAGGTAAAGTTGGCCAATAAAAACATGAGTTACGGAGGTGCGCGATAGTTCTCAAGATTGCTCGGGCCATTCGGTGCTGGAGTTTCCCCGGTGCCGCCGTTCGAGCCCCGCTGGAACCCGAAAATCACTCCAAATCGCCCAAAACTTGCCCTGATGCCGATATTTTCAAGGATGTTTTTGGATTTTTTTTGATAGTCGCCATCATGCAGCTACTTTTTAATCGTTCAAGGTTGAGGTTTTGTATAATCGTCCATTTCTCCAAACATTTGTCTTTCTCTTAATATTAGTGACGCGCGAGGCCGCAAACTTGTCTTGGAGCTGCTGTTTTGGGGCATGATATGAATTTTTCAGACTCGTCCTCCCGCAGATGCTCTTCAAGCCTCCGAAGTTGCTGCGTTTACGGATTCTCCACTTTTATGAACACAGATTTTTTTTCAGTAAGTGTACGCGGTGTCCGAAGCAAAAATCATGAACTGAAACTTTTTTTTTGCGTCCAAAGTTGAAAATATCCCATGAGACTTATTTATAATGGATGTGCTGAAGTTTTAGGAGTAGAAACAAATTTTACACGCAAACGAATATTCGTACACCTAATATAATCAACAAGTGCAAAACTCACTGTACGTTAAAAAAAGGTATACAATCGCTTGTGAGAATTCAATGCATGTTTTAAAAAAAGGAAATATACAATCGCTTTGCTGATTGTGCTCTTTAATCACACAATTTTTCAGTCAAAAAAGAAATGATGGAAGCTATTTTCCACTGTAATAAAATATGACTCATGAGACGGTGAGCACACCTTAACGGCAATATGAAGCACAAATTGGATAATCAAACACCAAGAAAAATACTAAACGCTCCATTATCACTGAGTTTACGACTTTGTTTGTGCCGTGAATCACATCATCGAAACTTTAATATGAAAAGAAGTCGACTTCAGGGAGTCAAAAGCGAGGCGGTAACGAACAGGCGGCAGAAGCCCTTAAAGCTTATTGCCACACGGGAAGATGAGAGAAGGGAAGGATGACCCGCTAATCCCGTCCTTCCTGGCACATCCGCGGCACCTGAGCCAACACAGAGGCACTACTCACGCAGATGGCACCGCGTCCTTCATTCCCCTTCATCACGACGACACACTGGACGCTATGACGCTCCCAGAGCCTCAGATTGACCCTCAGAGATACTCCAGCACTGATACGTTGCCTGGTCCTTCATCTCCTTCAGTACGGAGCTACACTGGACGCGATGACACACACAGACCTTTTGATTAGAGCTTCGTCCCTTCAAAATGTCCGGAAAGCCTACGTCACTGCCACTACAAGGGATTTCCAGCATTGCACTGCACTATGCCTCCTCCACCACTCACTTCGGGACCACAATGGACTCTGCGACTAACCCTCCATGCCATTTGAAAACTTCCCTCATTGTTACGTGTCTTGTTCTTCATACTTCACCCATAAATCATTTCATTATCCTCAACACTCCGCTATATCACGGTGCTCACAACCGCCGCAGGACTTGAAGTTATACTATATACGCAATTCAATCACAACACACTATTATGCGTACTCAAAACCTACGAAAATAAGCCAGTCCCTTCAAGGTAAGCTATATATATCATTGACCAGTCCACAACAGGACCTACGTACAAGAACTTCAAGAATAAGCGTAATCAATGACCTTCCCACAAACACTGCAAGCATTCTATCAAATTCAGGCTGCATGTCATTATCAGAATCGTAAAGAAAGGTTAGATATCATTGCTGGCTAAGTGTGCGCAGAGCTTTATTTGCGATGTTATTGTGAGCAGAATTATAGCTCTAAGAGGACACTTGAAACCAGCCGCTAAGAAATCTCATCGCCGCCACCACACAATTCTCCCCTGATATCGTGGCGGCAGAGGGCGGAGGGACGCTCTCCCAAAAGTGAAGTGTCGCCAAACGTAATTTTATCCTGACAAAGCTTCTCAAGAGCCACAGGGGGAAGGGGAAGGGGCTAGAGAGAGGGAGGGAGGTGGGGGTAAGTGACCAGACCGTGGTAGTGATCTGCAGGGGAAAGCGAGTGGAAGGAGAAAAGGAGGGAGAAAGAGTGAGAGAGAGAGCGAGGTGGGAGACGCAGAGAGAGAACAATCTAAGGTAAATATGACGAAAAGAGAAAGGGTGGAATAGAGGGGGCCGTTTGAGGTAGGATTAGAGATAGATGTACGAGGGAGAGCGAGAGAGAGGGAGAGAAAGAGGAAGCAAGGAGAGAGAAAGAAAAAGAAGAGTACGTGGTAAAAATGGCGAGAAAAAGGGTGGAAGAGAGGGCAGCTTGAAGTAGGAATATAAAGAGAGGTGAGAGGGAAAGAGGGAGCAAGAGGGTGAGGGAGGGGGGGAAAGAAGGAAGATGGAAGGGAGGGAGCGAAGGAGCGGGCCAGCGTCATCCATCAGGCGTAGCGTCAACAGGGCAGGCGAAGTTAATCCTCGGGAGTGGAGAGTCAGTGAGGGTCTGTCGCGAGAAATTTAATCCCAGAAGGTTGAGGAGTTCCAGCATTTCAGTGGCACGAATGAGTCTGAGTTTGCTCTTTAGGGAACTCTCTCTCTCCCTCTCTCTCAGTCGCTTTTCCCTGGACGCACGCGGTCAGCAAAACAATTCTATCGCTTTTTTTAGAACTGGAATAAAAGAAAAAAGAAAAAGAAAAATGTACGGACTCTACTTCAGCACAACTCCGATTCCAGGATCTCTCTCTCTCTCTCTCTCTCTCTCTCGCCTACACTGCACCCTTGTATAAAAGAAACGTCAACATTTCAGTGTTCTATCGGGCAGCGGCGGAAAAGTCTACGGAAACAGCTTGCCAGGTCTCACTACCTCGGGTATTTTCTTGAAGTAGAATCTGATAACCTTACCTTAACTTACGTAAATAAATACAGAAATAACAGCCAACGCCTAAATCAACACACTAACAAACTCTCTCTCTCTCTCTCGCCTACACTGCACCCTTGTATAAAAGAAACTCTATATCTCTATCTCTCCATCTATCTTTCTGTCTATCTAAAAAAATCTTTCTCTCTGTACGTGTGTGTGATTGAGTATGCGTATGTGTGTCCGTGTCCGTGTGTGAGTGTGTGGCTGCATTACAAATTTGTTAATACCGAACTAAACTACAACGCGTCAAAGGCTTCCGTTCTGCATTATTCACGAGTGAGTGACATTAACTTGGCCAAAAAAAACTCCGCTGCAAACGTCAACCTGTGTTTTGCGAGCGGGAAATGAGGGCGTCAAACAGAGAGCAAGAGCGAGCGAGAGAGAGAGAGAGAGAGAGAGAGAGAGAGAGAGAGAGAGTTTGTTAGTGTGTTGATTTAGGCGTTGGCTGTTATTTCTGTATTTATTTACTTGCATTTATTGTTTCATATTTTTCTGGTATTGTGTTTCTTTTTACGGATTGTACGATATTCTTGTTGTTATTGATGTTGTTAATGTTACTCGTGGCGGTGGTGGTGATGGTTCTGTTGGTGGTGATGGTTGTGGTGGTGCTGTGCGTGAAATATTTCCTAGTCAAAAATAGATTATGTTGACATGAAGAAGGTCCTTGTTTTTCAAAGGGCCACTTCCTCTTTCTCCTTGGCCTAAATCCCTCTATTCCCTCTTGATATCCTATGCATCAAAGTCTCAATTTCTTTTTATCTATCTATTTCTTCCTCTCTCTCTTTCTACGCTGTTTCATTTGTTCGTCTTCCCACATCTCTACTTCTTCCTTTTTCTACCTCCCATTTACTCTCTACATCTATTTCTCTATCTATCTATCAGTCAATCTATGTATATACTTATCTGTTTAACCTTTTCTTTCTATATTCTTCTACCTCCTCGTCTTCCTATTCTACCTCTTTCTCTTCCTACTTCACATATACTGTCAGTTTCTATTTCCCTACCTATCTATCTATCTATGTATCTATTTATCAGTCTGCCTCTCTCTACCTCGTCGTCTTCCTACCTCTCCTCTACCTCCCCCCACCTGCTTCAACGCCTTTCTTCCCTCCTAATTTACATGCAGCTTTGTCTCCTCCTTTTTAATCTTTCGCCCCTTTCACCCATATGCTCGGACAGCCACCCTTCCTTCCTCCCTCGTCCTTTCATCTCTCTCAGCCCCTCCTCCTCCTCCTCCTCCTCCTTGCCCTCATTCTTCTCTTCCGCCTTTATTCCTCCTTTAACTTTGACCTCCTTCTTTCTCTCCCTCCTCTTGTGTTCGTCTGTCCTCCCCTATCCCATTGCAATTCATCTTTCACCCTTATCTTTGTTTCCTATACGTTCTCAGACTTTTTTTTTCCTCCATACACTTTTTCTTTTCTTACCTTATATCTCCCTCCTCTTGTTTTTCTCTACCTCCTATCCTCCCCTAACCAACTGCAATCTATTTTCACCCTTATCTTTGTTTCCCATGCGTCCTCAGTCTTTTTCCTTCACACACTTTTTCTTTCCCTAAATATTGCTTTCATCCTGTTTTCCTGCACCGTCTTTGTTTTCCTTATTCCTTCCCTCTTTTCTCCATTTTCCTAGCTTCATTATTGCCTTCATTAGCCTTATTTCCTCTTCTTCTCTCCTCTTTATTGGCCTTCCCTTCGTGAGCTTCTCCTATATCCTCTTACCGTCTCCTCTTTCCCTCCCTTTTCCTTTTCTTTCCTCGACGATTCTCATTTTCTCCGTGGGCTAATCTTTATAAACATCTTTCTTAAACCTTTCCTTCATCCCTTTTTCCTATTTCCTGTTACAGTCTCCTTTCCCCTTTTCTCTTTCTCTTATTTCTCCCTGTATCCCCACTCCTTCCTCTAACTTTTGTCTCCTCTCACCTTCCCTCTTTCTCTCATTTCTTCCTGCATATTCCTTCCTTCCTGTAACTTTCTTAAACTTCTTCTTGCGTCAAATTCTTCTTCTACACACATTCTTTCCCTTAATCTTCCTTCCACCTCTTTTATATCGGTTTCTCTCTCCTTTTCTCCTTTCCTTTTCTCCGCTTTTTACGGTATATCCTCATTGCCTTCTGTAACGCTCTTAAAACTCCCACTCGTGTCCTTTTCTTCCTCCACACCTCTTCATTTCCTTAATCTTCCTTCCATTCCTTTCTCCTTTATCCTGTTCCAGTCTCCCTCTCTTCCTCCTTCTTTCTTTCCTCCTCCATATATCCTCATTGCTTCCTATAACTTTCCCAAACTCCTCCTCGTGTCTTTTCGTACCTTATAACCTCCATCCTTCCTCCTCTTCTTCTTCCTCCTTCCCTGCCTCCCCTTCTCCGACGTCCCAAGACACTCCTTCACAGCTGGCTCTCCCTACCTCTCGCCTATTACCTCTCCGGTGCTCCTCCCCTGTTCTCTGACAAGCTTTCCTTCCTCTCTCTCTCCTTCTCTCCCTCCCCCTTCCTTTCCTACTTCCCCCGCTCCCTTTCTCATACGTTCCTCTCCCTTCCTGCATAGTTGGTCCTTCCTTCCCTTCTTCCTCTCTACCCTGCGCCTATTTCTCCTCCTCTCCTATTTTCTGAGAAGCTTTCCTTCACCCACCTCTCCTTCTAATACGTTCCTCTCCCCTCCCTCATAGCTGGTCTCCCCTTCTACCTACCTACCCTGCACCTTTTTATCCCGCCCCTATTCTCTGACAAGCTTTTCTTCACCCACCTCTCCTGATCCTCCTCCTTCCCTACCTCCCCTTCTCGTACGTTCCTCTCCCCCTCCTTCATAACTGGCTCTTCCTTCCCTTCTTCCTCTCTACCTTGCGCCTATTACTCCCCTCGCACTCTCCCCCAACTCAACTGACAACCTTTCCCTCCTTCCCTCCCTCTCTCCCTCTCTCCCTCCTCTCCAGCCTCATCATAATCTTCTCCACTCCTCGTCGTCACCTAACTTTCCTCGTTTTGGACAGAGGGGAAGCAGCTTATTATTTTGTTCCCGTGAGGCGCGTTTTACGGGGGTGAGAAAGCATGAGGCATATTTTATGAGGCCGGGGCATGAGGAGGACTTGGGGCGGGCCTGATGAGGGGGAATATGGCATGTTTGGTGAGAATATGCGAGGGGGCGGCGAGGGAAACAAAAGGGGAAGAAGGGGGAAACAGAAAAGTGTGAAAGGTACTAGGATGAGGATGGCGAGGAAGAGAGAAAATTGTGGAGTAATGGGGTGGAGGAAGAGGGAGGGAATATGCGAGGGGAGAGGTGAGGGAAACAGAGGGGGAAGGAAGGGGGGACGGAAAAGAGTGAGAATATGAGGAGGAGGAGGAGGGAAAGTGGTGGAGGTGGAGTAAAAGGAGGAGGGAGAGAAAAAAAGTCCCTCACTTGTTTTTTCGTCTGCACCAAATTACTTTCCTCTTAATTTAATGGTGTAAAAAATGTTTCTAATGTGACACGAGACTTCACGCTTCATTTAACTTCTTTTCTTCTTATCACTAACTTTTCTGTATCTTTTATTTTCTAGTTTTAATCATTACTTTTACTATTATCATTATTATTATTATTATTATTATTATTATTATTATTATTATTATTATTATTATCATCATTATTGTTATTATTTATTATTATTATTATTATCATTATTATTATAGATTTATGAGCTTTTAATTATTTGACAGCAACTGAACAAGGAAGAAGACGGAAAGAGATAGAATATGAGAAAACTGAGGGGAAAGAAAGGAGGAGGAGGAGGAAGAAGAGTGGGAGCAGGAAGAGGAGGAGGAAGAGTTAGTTAAATTGACGTTTCTGGCGGGATGTTGTGGCTGTGCGTGGACTTTGTGATGAGGGAGAGGTGGAGGAAGCGAGAGGGACAGGGAGAGGGAGGGGGAGAGACAGGGAGAGGGTAGAGAGAGGGGACAGGGGGAGGGATTCCGAGTACTCGTCCGTATATTGGACAACTTGCTCTCAACTAACTTTGGCGGAAGCGTAATTGAAGGTCAGAAAAGGGTCGGAAAAGGAATTCAGGAAAGTGAGAGAAAAGGAAAATGATGAACAGGAAGTTAGGGGGAAAGGAATGGCAGTAAGACTATGAGGATTGGTGTTGAATAGGAAGAGGAAATATTGAAGGGAAGAGGAGAGATGGCATAGGAGACATAGAAGGAGAAATAACATGAAACAAAAGTAATTAGAGCATGGAGAACAAGATTTAGACCTAGAGAAAAGATAAAGAACTAAGGAGAAACTAAAGGAAAAAATACCTCAAACAAACCAAAAAAAAAAAAAAAAAGCAAATTCGAGCTAAAAGAAAAACATTGAAAATATAATCCGAACCCTAAAATACTGAAATAAAATAAAAGTGCAAAAAAATGTTCGATACGCGAATCATCATTACGAAGCAATCAACAAGACGAAGATTGAGTTAATAAGGAAAAAAAGTGACTAATGGATTGGAAAAACGACGAGGTGAGAGAGAGAGAGAGAGCGAGAGAGAGAGTAAAATTCTCTCTCTCTCTCTCTCTCTCTCTCTCTCTCTCTCCTACTCTCACCCCATCCCCCCCCCTCGCCCCTCGTCCCCCCTCCCCCCGCAAAGTCACCGGGTCACCTGTAGCCCCGGGGAGGCGTGGAGTACCTGGGTAATCAGGGGAGTGGATCAGGTGGTCTCGTCGCTCCATTTTACGTTTCACGGCCCGCCGGATTCCATCATCACGACTGTTCGCTCTCCCGCACTGATTTTCTTTTGACGGCGGCGCGGCTGGCAGAAAAAAAGATTAGAACTGGTCTTATGTAAATGTACTCCCCCCTGACGCTTGTGTGTGTGCAGGAGTGGGTGAGGAAATATTCGTGTGTTGAAACTGAATTATTTACTCGGTTGTAATTATTTATACATGGTTCTCGTTAGTTTTGTCCGAGCGACGAGATAAGCTGACGAACGTTTATATATGACCTTGAACACATACTGAATATCTGAATCTGTGTGCGAAGGTGTAAAAACATCAGCCTCAAAACTACTCTAAAGTGACCATTTCTGCAGATTGATTCTTCTGTGTGCCTGACTTTTAAAA
Organism: Eriocheir sinensis; assembly: GCF_024679095.1. Classification (NCBI taxonomy): domain Eukaryota; kingdom Metazoa; phylum Arthropoda; class Malacostraca; order Decapoda; family Varunidae; genus Eriocheir; species Eriocheir sinensis. Next base: position 20,219,618 of record NC_066521.1, on the reverse strand, counting down.
TTGGAATATTCTTGAACGGGAATTTCTACATAAGCATTTGTAACATTTGTATATGAACGTTGCTAATTCCTGAACGCTGTTTTATTTTTTTTATGAGCTCTCCAGAATCAGAAGACTACAAGCGATATTTCTTTTTGACGTGAATACCTGATTTTAAAGCATGGATCATCTGTATACATCCTAGGATATACTATATTACGTGGATTTCGACCTAGTTTGATAACCATAATGACCAAAATCACATAATGGCAGAACAAAAGATACTTGCTAGAACCTGCTACCTCCAGCCTCTCTATTTTCCCTGCCGTGGCGTGGCTTGGTCGGCGGAACGAACTACAATATTTCCCTCAACGCGCAGCTCGCCTGTCAGAAAGTCACAGTCTGGCCGGGCGAGGCGAGGACAGGGGAAGAAAGGTTTCGGGGAGTCCGGGAATGAATGCGCCGAAAACACCTTCTAATACCACTCAACCGGAATCCATCAGCGAACAAAAGACACTCGATCAAATTGGAGAATTCCTCTTAAGACCGACGCAAGATTTTTTTCTCCGTCCCCTTTTAATCTCCATCGTTCAGCCGTGAGTCCATTAAAGCCGCGACGGAGAAAGAGGGGAAGAGAGAGAGAGGCAGATAGATAGATAAACAGGAGAGAGGAGGGAAGGAGGGGTGAGTGAAGTGCCTAAAGAAAAAGTAGCTTAGGGAATAGTGGAGGAAACGCGGAGAGCAATGAAAGAAATGAAAAACAGAAGAAAATTGAGATAGACAGACAGACAGAGAAAAAAATCCCCACTTCACAAGCGTCACCTTTTCCCACCCTTGGTCATGGTTAAGTAGATTTGAGGTGAAGGAAGGAACTACTTTATTCAATCCTGTCTGTTCCTTAATGGGGAGTGAAGAGACTAGGAGAGAGGGGAAAGGGGGGATAAAAGGAGTGGAAGAAGGGATGATGGAGGAGAGTAGAGAAGAACGTTGAAGGAGAAGAGAAAATAATGTAGAAGAGTGGGGGAAAAGTAGTGATAAAGAAGGAGAGAAAAATGTAAAAAGAAGGAGAGGAGAGAAGAATGTAGAAGATTACTGAGGGAAGAATAGTGCAGAGAAAAGTGGAAGAGACAAGAAGAGAAATGAAAGGAATGAAAAATAAAAGTATATGGGAGTATAAGTAAAAAGCTGATAACGAGAGAGATTGAAAGGATAAACTGACATAAAAGAGAAAGAACGGGAACGAATGAGTGATTAAGGGTCAGAATAAGTGTTTAATTGATGACTGGAGGAGGCGGAGGAGGAGGAAGAAGAAGGAAAAGAGAGGGTAACGATCAATAATAAAACAATAAAATTCCAGATAAATTAATAACGAGGAGGAGTGACAAAGCGAAAAGGAGAGAGAGGAGGAGGAGGAGGAGAAGGAGGAGTAGGAAGAGGAGGCGGAAGCTGCGGCAGAGGAGGAGGAGGAGGAGGGGGAGGAAGTGTAAAGTCTGCAGGTAAAGAAAAAGAAAGAAGGAAGTTACTACAAGACGCGAAGAGATGAGGAGAGAAGGAAGAAAAGTTGAGACGAGGAAGAAAAGAAAAACAACAACAAAAGGAGGAAAAAGATAAGAAAGAGAAGGAGGAGAAGGAGAGAAAAAACAGAAACGAGAGTAGCAGCTGAGATTACGGTGGAGATAAAAATTGGAGAAGGAAGAAAAGGAGGAAAGGAAAGAAAGAAGGGAAGGAGCAAAAGAGGCGGCAGGGTACTTAGAATGGGCGCCCTGGCTTACTCTTTCGCAATATACATTCAACAACATTCCGCATTTAACTATAAGGAACTGCTGGCACGCTAGGCGGTACGTACGTGCTGGTGGTGAGGTGGTGGTGGTGGTAGTGTTGGTGTTGGAGGTGGTGGCGGTGGTGGGGGTGGAGGAGAAGGAACAGACGCAGGGAAGGAATATGAGAAGAACATGGACTAAATGTGAAAGAGGGTGAGGTGGGAAGGAGGAAAATAGGGAGGAAGAATGATGATGATGAGGGAACGATGAGGAAGAGGAAGAGGTAGATAAGGGTAAGGAGGAGTATGGAGGTGGAGGTGGTGGTGGTTGAGGAATGAAGGGTATGAAAAGCAGGAGTGAAGATACAGAAAACGGAGGAGTGAGAGAAGATCTGAAGGGCAGTCTCAAGAATGTAACGAAAGAAAACTAAAAAAAATCTGAAGGTAAACAAAATAAGAATAAAAGGAAATTAGAAAAGAGATTGATTTTGTTACGTACTGGCAGTGATGATGATGATGATGATGATGAAGATGGTGTTGGTGAGAGTTGAGGTGGTGGTGATAGTGGTGGTGGTGGTGTAAGTTGTATTGAGTGTTGGTAATGATATTGGTGATGCTGGTGTTGAGAAAGAGAAAGAGAAAGAAAGAGCAGGAGCGAGAGAGAGAGAGAGAGAGAGAGAGAGAGAGAGAGAGAGAGAGAGAGAGAGAGAGAGAGAGAGAGAGAGAGAGAGAGAAGGAGAAAGAGATGCATTGTCCTGAGGTGCGACACGGGAGGAGGAAAGGAGAGGAGGAAAGGAGGAGGAAGAAGGGAGGAGGAGGAAAGGAAGTGTCTGCCGCCTCGTTCAGGGATGACGTGTGAGTCTGTTTTGCTTCTGTTCTGCATCTGGAAGAGGAGGAGGAGGAGGAGGAAGAGGAGGAAGAGAAAGTAGAAATGGGAAAAGGAGTAATATGAAAAGAACAAGAAAATGCAAAAAAAATAAGAATGAAGAAGGAAAAAAATAAGTAGGAAGAAAGATTATGATGATGATGATGATGATGATGATGATGGTGATGATGATGATGAGGAGGAGGAGGAGGAGGAGGAGGTGGAAGTGGAGAAATAAAAGAGGCTGATGTGGATTGGGAGGAAAAAAAAAAGGTAGAAGGAAGATGATAAAGATGACGGTGACGAGGAGGAGAAGGAGGAGGAGGAGGAGGAGGAGGTGGAAAATATATAGAGTGTTACGAAAGATAAAACTAAAATGAACCATAAAAACCTACTTCCCTCTACACTTCATCATAAAACTTTCCACTTCCCCTTCAACAGCATCCTTCCCTTCATCCTACTTAAGCTTAGGTCCGAAAAGTTTTATATGACCCCGTTGGACTTTTTTTTCCCCGAGTACAACCTGTTTCCTTCTACGTCCTTGCTTTCTATTACATATTTTCTTCTTTTACAGTTTTTTTTTCTTTTACAACAAAGGAGACAGCTCAAGGGCACAAAAAAGGAAACAATAATAAAAAAAAGCCCGCTACTCGCTGCTTCTAAAAAGAATCCAAAGAGGTGGGCGAGAGGGAGGACCTTGTTCTTCTACTCTCGCAATATTTCTCCCTTACTTCTATTAACCTCTCTCCCCCCGTGTAATTCTTTTCCCTTTTATATCCTTGCTTTCTATATCACTTTTTCCTTTAAAGCTTTTTCCTCTTCTTTCATATTTCCCCTTTTTCATCTAACTTCTCTTTCCCCTTTCTTTCTATCGCACATATTTTTCTTTTTATGCTTTTTCCCGTATTTACCACAATGTTTTTTCCTTCATTCACCATTCTAACCTCTCTTCCAATACATTTTCTGATCTCTAAACTCGAACACATTATTCTCATTCATTTTCATATAGCTCAAAGCATTTTCCTCTCCTACTACAATGTTTTCTCCTTCCTTTCCCCATCTAACCTCTCTCTCAATATATATTTTATCTCTAAATGCTAACACATTATTCTCATTCAATACGTGTTCATATCTAAACACGAACACTATTTACGCTATTACAATACTGGGCATAAAATAAGCTAAGTCTCTCGTATCGTGGACTATATTAACCATACGCCTTAAGAATATCTACACTAACATATGATCAAGGTAGTTAATATCCTTTCCTCAAGGTATCCAGTCCTCTCCCCTTCCAACATGTATGCTAATGTTTCCTTACTGTAAACACATCCACCTACACGGTTCCTTATGTATATATAATCTAATTCATTACGCTCTCCTAATGCTTCGTGTAATACAAAACTCAAACAGTATCTCTCTCTCTACATCCTGGCACAAAGACTTTCACTTAATTAATGGTCTTCACCTCTACTCATATTTATCTTACATTATAGATTCCTACCTTTACGAAACAGTTATCTTCCACACTAATTTATTTTTCTTGCTATTCATTACGCCCTCCTAATGCTTCGTCTAATACAAAACTCAAACAGGATCTCTCTATATATTCTGGTACTTAGACTTTCAGTAAATGGGCTTCACCTTTACTCATATATATCTTAATTTATAGATGCCTACCTTTATCAGTTATCTTCCACAGTAATTTATTTTCCTTTCTCTCTCTTCGTTCCTCTTATTATCCTGACGTGCCTTCCTTCAGTCTATCCTTCTTTACCTCTTTCCCAATTCCTTCATTTCCACCTGTCTCTCTGCATATAATTCAATCTACCTGCCTATCTGCATATTCAATTTACCTGCCTACCTACCTTCCTCCCTCTCTGCTTACCTTCCATCTATCGTTCTTTACTTCTGCTTCCTATGTTATGCTCCTCACCAACACGGCATTTCCCTTCCTACCTGTCTGTCTACATGTAATCTAATCTACCTGCCTACCTGTCTGCCTATATGCTTTTCTCTCTACTTGCGTTCCATCTGTTCCATCTATCTTTCATTATTTCTGCATCACATTTCAATCGCCACAGCATTTCTCTTAATTCCTGTTTACCTGCATAACTTTCTATCAGTCTGCCTACACGTATCCTTCAATAACAAACCTTTAAGCTCTATCCCACTCACCACAACTTTATTTCCACCTGTCTGCCTGCATATCTTTCTGCCGTCCAACCTTTCTGTCTATCCGTCCTTCTTTCCGTCAGTGCTAAATATCGTCGGTGGCGGATTCGGTCCTCCACTTTCCTGAAATTTGACTGTGGGAGATAATCTGTGTTTAAAGATGATAGTCAGTCGTCGCTTCGTTCCAGCTCGCCTCTCCAGCCCGCCCAGAAAAGCCCCGCCGCCGCCCGCCTCTCTCCACCCTCTCAGAAAGACGTAAAAAGGATAATTGGATCTATGTTATTCCCTAATCGTTTGAGACACCCCTGTTGCTGATTCTCTCTCTCTCTCTTTCTCCTTCTCTCTGAATCCACTAAAGCCCCATCTCTTCTGTCTATCTATCTATCTGTCTGTCTATCTGTCTGCCTGCATTTACTTAAGTTTCATGTATGTTAATTCCTTCCTTTGCATCTCGTGTGTATTTATCTCTCTCGCCCTCCCCTCTTTACCTCCTTTCCCGTCTCTCTTGTCCAAGGTATTCATTACAGTTTCCCTTTGCACTTTACTTTCCTTCCCTTTCATCGTATGCTCTTTTTTTCCTCTGTGTTGCTTCCTCCTCGTGCCCTTTCTTCTCGTTTTCCCTCATCCCTCGTCTTTATCTCTTTTCTCCCGCACTGAAAGCTTCCTGATCCGTATCCTCTTTCCTGCCTCCTGATACCCTCGCCTCTTTTTATTCTTTTGCTCATAGTTAAAAGATTAGTAAATAATAACAGCAAAAACCTAGCCTCTCATATATCTTGCTTCCTTCCTTCTCACTTTCCACCTTCTCTGTGTTTTCGTATTTTTTTTCCGTCACGAGTCCAACGTTGCCAGATTGTCGTACTCAGCCGCTTATATTTTCAGTCTTCCTTCCCCAAAACTGTTTTCTGGGCTCCAATAACGAGACTCATTCATAGTTATCGTTAAAAGAGTTAGATCCTGATGTTTCTTGTCAATAGTTAGGCGTCAGAAACCGATAAATACTATGCTCTGAGTACGATGACCTAGCAACGGTGGTCACGACTCCTTCCTTTTTGCTGTCGCTGGAGTGACGGAACAGAACTCAGCCCTCATAAAGTTGAAAGTCCCTGGATAGAGTTCCGACATGGGCGAAAATGTGTATATGGCTACAGAGCACCATTTTTAAAGGTCCCACCGAGCACAACCGCCAGCGATAAGCCTTTGGACATGGGCAAGAATTAATTTGGGAATAGTGGTTGATGAGTGGAACAGGCTTGGCATTAATGTGGTTAGTGACGGGATACCTTCAAGAATAGATTAGATCAGTTCATGGACAGTGAAAACAGTATGTGAAGATAGGTGAGGTTAGGCCATGTGTAAGCCTCCCGACCACTTGCAGACTCCCAATATTCTTATAATCTTATGTCTCTATTTCTTTCTCTCTCGTTCACTTCCTCCCTTTCTCCTGATGCTGCTTCTTCCTCAGGTATGTGGTTATCAGCCCAACTAATACTATGCTTCTATGTTTGTAACGGACCTGCTTTTTCTTATTCTAGTGTGTGTGTGTGTGTGTGTGTGTGTGTGTGTGTGTGTGTGTGTGTGTGTGTGTGTGTGTGTGTGTACTCGAGCGAGCGTTCAAGGAACCTGAAATTGAGGGGAAGAGAAATTTCCGCATGACACCATCACCTTGAAATGATCGGATTGGCTATACTGCAATAACGGAAGGAGGAGGAGGAGGAGGAGGAGGAGAAGGACGGAAAGGTGGATGGGGAGCGGAAGGGGGATGGGGAGCGAAAGGGGGATGGGGAGCGGAAGGGGGATGGGGAGCGGAAAGGGGGAAGGACCAGCAGGAGGAGGCGGGAGCCATTACTGCCCGTCAGAGAGTTGTAATCACTCCGGGCGCCGCGGGGGCGGTCGCCGTGGCCGTAAAGAAGGTTATGACGCCGTGCAGAGTCCGGCAGGGGAGCGTTGCCGCCCTAATGCCATCCTCGTAATGGCACGCACCTTATTGCTTCTCCCTAAATGCATTTCAATAAATTACCGGAAATCACTAAGACAGCAGCAGGCTGCCCATAAAAGCCTGAGTATCTCACGTGAGTGGGCCGTAAAAACTTGAGTCTTTAGTCAGTGAGACTGTCTCGACGGGGCAGCCATGACAGCGTTCCGCCAAGGCAGCCACGGGCCTCGTCGGGGTGTGGACGCCCCTTTAGGGGACTGCTTAGTTCCGTCGGCGTTTGTGTCTAGTGGGAATGTTAGTACAAGTTGTAGTAACGGAGAGAAAGGGAAGAATGTGACAAAGTTGAGGCTGAGGGTCGTGAATGTCTACTGTTCTGTGGTGGGGCAGCAGAGGCCATCCTTAACAAGGCAGCAAGCCAGGGCCCGCCGCCCCTTGGGTTGGCTGGCAGATGGAAGGGTTGGGGGCATCGGTATCTTCTCGTAGCATCACTTGGAGTAGTTCATGTGCCTTTGAGGTTTATTCATCCATTGTTGTTTCAGTGACATCGTTCCGTGTCGTTGCAGGCGAGTCTGTGGGAGGGTGAGACGTGTGATGGCGGGGTCGGCGGGCGCGCGGCGGCTGGGCTGGCAGCGGCGGCGGCCGGCGGTGGCCGGGTAGCAGCGGCGGCTGCCGGGATGCGCCGCAGCCGCAGCTTCTGCATGAAGGGAGAGCAACAGCAGCAGCATCAACACCAGGCGTGCCCGCCTCCCGCCTACGGGGGCGCGTCCTACTGCGGCCCCGACTGCCCCGCCCCGCACGGCTCCCGCCACAGCGTGGACGTGTGCGGCGCCACGCCCTCCAGGCCAGCCTATGGGCGAGGCGTGCCCTCCTGGAGCGACGGACGCGGGCGCGGGGCAGGATCCTCGCAGAGCGTGTCGGCGACCTGGTGCAGCGGCACCGCCGAGACGGGGCTGGGGCCCCTCGACCCCCTGCTGCCGCCCCTCCCGCCCGACCTGGAGGAGCACCTGCGGACCTGCCGCTGCACATGCAACCACATGGGCTACGGGAACTTTGAAGCGGGCGCCTCGCCGCACCACGCCTCGGTAGGTCTCTTCCTGCCTCTTAGTACATGCCGCAGACAGTCCGGAACGCGTCTTGCCGGCCAGGCTTTTATGTTCTACAGAATTACTTCCTGGACTCATGGGTCCAGTCCTGGGAATAAGGTGCATCGCTCTGACGTGACGTTATAAAGACAGCAACATTCGCTGTAGTTTTAGTGTTGCCTCACGGGGAGTCGGGAGGGGGGGGGGGGGGGTCTGGGTGTCGTGGGTTGGGAGTCCAGTGAGGGCAGCGGTCCATGAATGAAATTAGACAAAGACGAATCGGAAGGCAAACAAAGGCAAACATACTGAACGCATTTTGTCCTTATCAGCGTCAATTCAATGGCTGACCCGTGGCGCCGCTCCTCCTGCGACGCCGCCCTGCATGAACTCGGGTTGCCGCCGCCGCCACCGCATGCTGCTGCCCCGATGGTCGGGGCTTTGGGCGCGGCGGGCACTGCCAATGACGTTTTCTATTTCCTGTTTCAAGCTCCCTCCACAGCTCATTGTAGTGGTACACATTTTTTCTGTTTCAAGTAGTCATGTAACTCTCCTGTAGATAACCTTCTAATTTACATTGTATCAACTTTTAAACAAATTTTCGTGGCATATTTTCCGCCATTATACGCTTTTAGTTTCATCTGTGACCCCTTCTCCTTCCTATTTTTAAACCCTCTTCCTTCCCCTCCCTCTCGCCCTCCCTCTCTCAATGCTACTCTCTCCCTCTCACTCCCCTTCCCTTCTCCTCGTGCGTGCCTCCTTCCCAACTCCCTTATGGACGCGGCGCCACACAACACTAATTAACAGAAACACGATGGAAGTCTCCCACGTCAGAAACGCCGTCTCGCTCTGGGCAAATGAGAGCCAAGTTTAGGGCGTCTGGGAGGGCGGCGTGAAGTGTGGAGCGGGGAATGGGAGGACCCGGCGGGGAGGGACGAGAATGGACGAGGAACGAAGGACACAAACACACGAGGCAGCAGTGCGAATGAGGGGAGAAGAGAGGAAAGGGAAGAGGACCGAAGGAAGAACTGGGACGCCAAGCGCAGGCAAGAATGTGAATTCAAGGAAGAGGAGGAGGAGGAGGGGAAAGAATGGGGAGCAGAGGTAGGAAGGAACTAATGAAACTAAAGAAATATGAGAAAAGGAGAAAAGAGAAGAGGACCGGAGGGAGAATAGGAACGCCAAGCGCAGGCAGGGATGTGAATTCGAGTAGGAGGAGGAGGAGGAGGAGGAGGAGGAGTAGGAGGGGAGAAAAAGAATGGGAAGAGAAGGGCAGCGGTAGGAAGGACCTAAAGAAATCAAAGAAGGAAGGGAAGAGAAAGAATGGTAGGAGAACTGGGATGCCAAGTGGAGACAATGGTAGAAATTAGAGGAGAAGGAGGAGGAGGAGGAGGAGGAGGAGAATGAGAAGGAGGAGAAAGAATAGGAAGGGAGGGGCAGCCGTAGGAAGGAACTATAGGAATCAAAGAAGGAAGGGAAGCGGATGATATTGTCCACGGGAGGAGGGAGAAAAGGAGGAGGAGGAGGAGGAGGAAGAAGAGGAGCAAGAGGAACAGAAACCAGGAAACATGACGCACGTGAAACTGGGACGCAGTAAAAAGAATGAAGTAAGGAAGACGCTCCACGGGTAAGGATTTCCTGGGTCGCTGCAGCCCTGAGACGAAAACTCCTACCAGGCATATTTTTAGATCTCGCTGCTCGGGGAACGAAGGGACGAGTTGGCGGCGGGGAAACGGATCGACGTAAGGAGTCTTCCATGCGCGAGAAATAAGAGAAATAAGAAACACAACGCCTCCGAACCCTTGGTTGTTGAGGTGAGTAAAGGGGCATTAGAGGAGGAGGACGAGGAGGAGGAGGTGGCTAGCTCTCTCAGTACACGACCTGATGGATGGAACCAACAATCTCCTTAAGGGCTTCACGTTCTTGCTTTACACTATGATGAAAGGGTCTGGCTATATATACTCACAACGCAATGAACCGATAAACTATTTGTGGCCGCAGTGTGATCCAATTAACTGACCACTGTGAGTAGCTGTAGGAGGTTCTTAATGGTGTGAGCGGCACAGGTGATCGAGTTAGGTGCCTACATGTGACAGAGTGCAGGACTAACTTTGAGGGTTATTGGTGGTAGCGAGGGTCTTTAAATAGAAGCGTGGGATGCTCAGGTAGTACAACAGGTAATGGCAGAGTCACGGTACCTTTAACGTTAAGCCTACTGGGAGCAGGGAAGAGATACACTGCACTATGGAAATTGCTGTTGGTGGTAGCGGTGGTCTTTAAATAGAAGCGTGGGATGCTCAGGTAAGACAACAGGTAAGAGCAGAGGCAAGGTACCGTCAGCGTTTAGTCTATAGGGATCAGAGAGGCGATACACTACACTATGAACATCACTGAGCCATTCTAAGGTATGTTGGTGGTAGCGACGGTCTTTCAATAGAAGGGATGGGCTACTCAGGCAAGACAAGAGGGAATAGCAGAGGCAAGGTACCTTCATTCAATCGATATCAAAAAGCGATGCACTACACTGAAAATTGCTGTTGGCCATTGAAACGCTGAGCTCTTCTAAGGTATGTTGGTGGTAGCGATGGTCTTTCAATAGAAGGGTTGGGCTACTCAGGCAAGGCAAGAGGGAATAGCAGAGGCAAGGTACCTTCATTCAATCGATATCAAAGAAGCGATGCACTACACTATGAAAATTGCTGTTGGCCATTGAAACGCTGAGCTGTTCTGAGGGTTGGTGGTGGTAGTGTTGATATATGAATAGAAGCATTAGGAGACTCAGGAAATACAACAGGTAATAACAGAGTAAAGGTGAATGTGCAGTCATGGTGAAGCAAATAGATGCAATACGCTATGAAGATTATTGTTGGTGGCAAAGGGAGAGAAAAACAAACGCTGGGCTGTTCCGAGTCCTCACAAAGCACCATAGCAATATCAGTACCTTTATCATATGGTCTGGTTTTGGTAACACAGGGATATACTACACAATTAGAACGCTTTTGTGGCCACGGTAGGTTAGCGTAGACTATTGTGATGCTCTGATACAAACTAAAGATAATGACAAATGCACTACATCATGGGAGGTATTCGCGGTAACAGTGGGATTAACGTAGACTGTTATGGTGCTCTGATATAGGGCCATATTTTAAAACATTTCGACTCCCAGCCACAAATATTTGACTAGGCTTTCGTCGGAGTTTTGGGCCTTTCTAGGGGTAGTAGTTTTATAACCCTGGTGGTAGTGTGACCCTTCTTCTCCTCTCCCGTAAATATCACTCATTTGAACCCGACAGATTTCTTTTTTTAGCCTTTGGAAGTAGTTGATGTGAGAGGCGGAGGCGTCTGACAACACCAACGAAAAGATGATGACTGATACACTGCACAATAGGAGGCATTTGCGGCAACGGTGGTGGATTAGCGAAGAGCCGTAGACTATTGTGATGCTCTAACATAAACAATACATGGCGGCAGGAGCGTGGAGGGAGTGGAGGTAGCGTTACTGATTACTCCATCGGCCGCCGCGCTGGGTACAATGCAGCAGAAGCTCTCCTGCCAGGCTCTCATCCCTGCGCCGGTTCCGTCACGCCGTCGCCGGGAGACCAGCATTACTATTCATACCGGGCAGTCATGTGTTCGTGTTTTTCTCTCGTATGACTTGCAATACAGAACTTCCGCCGTTGCACAGACCATTAGTTTTGAGAAATTGCGTGTCGTCAGGCCGTGGCGTGGAGGTAATGCGGGGGTGAGGCGGAAGCTGAATATGTTGGGAGGCAATGAACGAATCTACATCTGATTGCCTGCTCGTGTCTGTTAGCCGTGGTGAAATATTTTCCGGGGGACATTCATCTTCATTTCGCCTGCCTTTTCTGGGGGCATGAAGCCGCGTAGCCGAAGGGAATGCACGGCGAGGAATGGGAAAGGTTTGTGTGTGTGTGTGTGTGTGTGTGTGTGTGTGTGTGTGTGTGTGTGTGTGTGTAATGAGAAACACGAATATTTGACCGGTCACGTCCGCGGCACCAGACAGACAGAAGGGTAGACACAGACGAACACGGAGATAAATAGACAGACACAACAATGAACACACATACAAACAGAGGGGAAGAAAAAAAACAGGCACCAGACCCACACACAGACAGAAAGACAGACAGACGTACAGACAAACATACAGACAGAAAGACAGACCAAGCCACAGACAGACAGACAACCGAACGAACATAGAAACAGAGAGCAAGACAGACCAGAAAACAGACAGACAGACAAACGGGCGGTCTGTTCCATTCACATTTCCCAAAACGTCAAAACAAAGGCAAAATTTCCCTGCAAGATAAATTACGTGATGGAAAACAATTACCAGTATGCGTCTCTCTCGTTCCGCTCTCTCTCTCTCTCTCTCTCTCTCTCTCTCTCTCTCTCTCTCTCTCTCTCTCTCTCGCCTATGCTCGTAAGTTAGAAGAAAACATGGAAACTCATCTATAATTCCAAACATTATTCTCGATTTGATTTATACATATTTCTCTCTCTCTCTCTCTCTCTCTCTCTCTCTCTCTCTCTCTCTCTCTTATTCACCGGTAGCTTTAAAATTAGCGGATGCCACTGCGGCCGTCTAACATTTCAGCGGAACACCGGAAATTTTAATTAGTTCAACAGGCAGGTAAGTTACTCCTCGTAGTGGTCGTCATATTTTGCGATTTCAAGGTAAAATTAGCGGAAAAGGAGGGAGCGAGAGTGAGGGTGAGAGAGTGAGAAAACGAGGCCAATAGAGAGAGCAAGGAAGAAGGAAGGAAGGAAGGCAAGGAAGAAGGAAGGAAGGAAGGAAGGAAAGAAGGAAGACCCAATTGAAGAGAAGGAGGAAGATTAAGATGACGGGACTGGGAATACTCGAAATAGACAAAGGAGAAAGAGGGAAGAAAGAAAGAATGGAGAAGAGGAGGGAAGGAAGGAAGAAAGGGAGGAGGGAAGGAAGGGGCAATAGAAGAAGTGGAGGAAATGGAAGAGGAGGAAAAGGAGACAGAGAGTAATCGAAATAAAGAGAAAGAGAGGGAAGAAAGAGAGAATGGGGGATAGGAGGGATGGAGCTAAAGGGTAAGGCTAGTGAAGAGAATGAAGAGACCAGAAGGAAGGAAGGAGGGAAGGAAGGAAGGGGCACACAGAAGAGTAGTCGAAATAAAGAGGAGAGAAAGAGAAAAAGAGGAAAGAAAGAAGGAGCAGGTGGGTCATGGAGGAGAGGGAGAAGGCAAGTGGAGAGAGAAGACGGTCAAGGTTAAAGGAGAGAGACAGAGGAACCAGAAGGAATAAAAAAAAAGAAAGAATAAAGGAGAGAGAGGAAGGAAGTACAGGAGGGAAGAAACGCAGAAGTGATGTCTGGGAGGAAGAAAACGGAGAAAGGAATAAACTAAAAGGTAAATATAAAGAGAAACAGAGAAGTAACAATGAAAATGGAGATAGGAAGCGATGATACAAAGGAAGAGAAGAGAATATAAATGATGGGAAGAGGAGAGTTGGCTGGTAGGAAGTGGAGGAAGACGAGAAACAAAGGAAGAAGGAAAAGGAAGAAAAAAGCCACGGTAAAGAGACGAGTGGGCAGAGAGATGACCTTATGAAGACCGAGTCGGAGGAAAAAAGGACAAAAAAGGTCAAAGAAAAAAACACGAACCCTGAGAAATAGAGAGAAAAAGAGGAAAAAAATAGGAGAGAGAGAGAGAGAGAGAGAGAGTACAAGTAATGCATATTTAACAAGAGAATGAGTGTGGGAAGTCGAATCCAAGAAAAAAAAATCTGAACGAGAGGAGGAGAGGGAAGGTAAGGGGATAAAAGAGAAAGGAAAAGGAATGGAAGGAAAAGGAAAGGAATGGTTAGGAAAAGGAAGGTTAGGTAAAGTAAGGTAAGGGAAGGGAAAGAAAGCAAAGGAAAGGAGAGGAAAGGAAGGAAAGGAAAGGAAAGAAAAGGAAAAGGAGCGAAAGTAAACGGAAAGAAAAGGAAGGGAAGGGAAGGGAACGGAAGAGAAGATAAGGAAAGGGAGAGGAACGACAGGGAAGAGAAGGGAAAGGAATGGAAGGAAATGAAATGAACTGAATTGAATTGAAATGAAAGGAAAGGAAAATGGAGTCAAGGGGGGGTCAGGGAAGGAAGAGAAGGTAGAGAAGGAGAGGAAACGCGCCTTGAAGAGAAAGGGAAGTCGTACAGAAACCCCGAGTAGGTGGTGCCCAGATTTAGCGGCATCATACCTAAGGGAGAGCGAGTGCCTGTCATTTTATCGATTCCCTCCCCTCTGCTTGACTAGGCAATGCAGGGCGGGGGAGGGACGGGCCATGAGGACGCGGGGAAAAAGATAGGTAAAGAGATTAATTAACTTGAATTGAATGATTTTTGTTGTATCTTTTGTTTTATGATGATTTAATGTGATGCTTTGGCTGTAGTGATTCTTATTGGCCTTCTTGTGGTTGTTATTTTCTTCCTGTTCTTTTTATTTTTCTTCTTTCTTAGTTATTTTCTTCTTTTTCCTCTTTTTTTCTTGCTCTTGTTCTTATTCCTGTTCTTTTTCTATTTCGTTTTCTTGTTCTTTTTCTTCCCTTTCTTCTCCTTCGTTATCATCACCCTCATATTCTTTTTCTTCTTCTTCTTCTTCTTCTTCATCTTCTTTTTCTTTTTCTTCTTCTTCTTCTTCTTTTTGCTATTTACTTTTCAATACTATTTTACAACGTTTTCTCACGAGTTCACTTTTCGAGGATGTCTTTTTGTAGTATTTTCTCCTTATATTTTGAACTTAATGACTCTTTTCCTCTCTCGTTCTCTCTCATGACAGGTTCCTTCCCCTTACTTTCCTTAACCTTCTCTCCCTCGTACATCTTTGCCTCCAGCCTTCCCTCTCCTTTCCTTCCCTTCACTTCCTCCCCTTCGCACAAGCTGGTCTCTCTCACCCCTCCGTGCGTCACCTGGCCTTCCCTCTTCTCCCCTTCACTAATAGTTCCCTTCCTCCCTTCCCTCTCCTCGCCAGTAGCTTTTACAGACTTTCCTTCCCTGGTTCCTTTATCATTCTGCCTTTCTTACTTTTCCTTTCTTCTCTGTTATGTCTTTCCTCGCTTATGGCTTTTCCTCAATGTTGTTATGTCTTTTTCTTAGCTTCTTGCCTCATCATCTGCAGAAGATTTTTTTTTATCATGCTGTCTTTCTTATTTCCTTTCTCTCCTACTACGCCCTTCCTCTTTAATGCCTTTCAATGCTGTTATCTCTTTCCTAACGTTTTTTGGACTTCAACTTTCCCTTTACGGTGTTACCTGTGAAAACGTTTAAGTACCTCACAATTTTTTTCCCTTACTTCTTTCCTTTTCTATTGGTTGATGTGGTGAGATACTTTTCTTCTCTGGGCTTCTTATACAATTACTCCCAATACTATTACTACTGCAAGGTGTACTACGACAGATAACTTATTCATCTTACCTAAGAGGGGAAGGAAAGAAGAATGCAAGGAGGAGGGAAAGCGTGAATTGGCTCGGGGAGGTAGAGGCCGCCAAGCACCTCACTCTGATATAGGACCAGCCCCTCACCTCTAATCCTCTAGTTATTTTTACTGTCATCCTCTTTCGCGTGAGTTTCCTCTTTTCCCACTTTAAATTAATTCTTTGGACGTCTCTTTCTCTTTCTCAGTCTTCTTTTAATCATGGTATAACTCCTGTATATCCTCATGTTCTTCCTCTTTTTGTTTTCATTGACTTTCCTCTTTTTCCACTTAAAATTCATTCTTTGGACGTCTCTTTCTCAGTCTTCTTTTAATCATGGTTTAACTCCTGTATATCCTCATGCTCTTCCTCTTTATTTTCATTGACTTTCCTCTTTTTCCACTTAAAATTCATTCTTTGGACGTCTCTTTCTCTTTCTCAGTCTTCTTTTTATCATGGTCTAACTCCTGCATACCCTCCTGTTCTTTCTTTTCATCTTTTCATTGACAAGTTTTCTTATGTATACGCTTAAATATGTATTACGCCGCCTTTATCATCCTTTACCTTCTTTCCATCTTCTTTCCTTTGATCAAACTCATTTTTCCTCGTTCACACGCTCTCTTCCTCCTCGTCGCCTTCTCCTCTATATTCTATCTGCTTCTTCCCTCCTTCCTGTGATCTTCCTTCCTTCCTTCTTCCTTCCACGTCCCTTCCTTCCGCCATCTTTTCTCCGTTCATTGATTTGCCTCCCTTTTCCCCGTTCTTGCTTTCTCTCCTTTTATACGCCGGAGACTTTCCTCCCTCCTTCCTTTCGATCTTCTTATGGTCTCCCTTCCTCATTCTCCCGCCATTTCCTTTCCTTCCTTCCTCCTTTTTCCTTTTACAAGCTTTCCCTTCCTTTGCAGACGCCACTTCTTCCTTTACCGGTTCTTCGTATAATGTCTCCTCTCTCCCTTCTTCCTTCTCTCTCCACCTCTTTCTTTTTTATCCTTTTCTTCATTTTTCTTCTTCCTTTCTCGTGGGTTTCGCAAATGTCACTTTTTCCTTTCCTCCTTTCTCCTATTATGTTTCTCTTTCCCTTCCTCCTCCTCTTCCCCTCTACTATTTGCTCTCCCTTCTTTATCCATTCCTTGATTTCCCTTCTTTCTCTTTTCCGTGACCTTCGCAAATTCCACTTCTTTCCAGTATTGTCCTCCCTGATGTGTTCCTCCTCTGTCCCTTCCTCCTTCTCTTCCCATCTCTTAATATTTACTCCCTTCTTTATCCTTTCCTGTATTTCTCTTCCTCTCTTCTTCTTGGCCTTCGCAAATGCCACTCTTTCCCTTTGTCGTCCTTCCTATAATGTCCCTTCTCTCCTTTCCCTTCTCATTTATTATTTACTCTTCCTTCTCTATCCTTTTCCCTGATTTCCCTTCTTTCCTTCTTCGTGACCTTCGCAAATGGCACTTACTTTCATTGTCGTCCTTCCTACCACTTCCAGCCTTGCCTCCTCCCTCCCAGCCTTCCCTCTTTCCCTCCCTTCCCTCCCTCCCAGCCTTTCCTCTTTCCCTCCCTTCCCTGCCTTCCTCCTCCCTCCACTCTCGCCATTCCCGCACGCATGTCTCCTTCCCTTGCTTCGGTCCGCCGTCTCCTCCAATTAAAAGCTAATCCCAGCCAGACCCGAGCTTTAATTCTGCTTATTATTTCCTATTAAGCCGCCGCCAGCCTGCCTGAGAGTCCCGGCGCGAGGGAGACAATTTTGGAGTCACCACAAGCACCCGGCGTCACACACTTCCCGTCTCAGCCTCCTCTCCTGCAGCTGCGAGAGTTGTGTGTGTCTGTGTTTCGCTTGAAGGGGGATATGGGTTGGGTTAGGTTGGGTTTTGCTAGGTTGAGAGAGGTTGCGTTTGGTTGGGTTTTGCTAGGCTGGGATAAGTTAGGTTTGGTTGGGATGGTTTAGGTTCGGTGAGGTTAGGTTTGGTTAGGTTAGATGTGGTTAGGTTTGGTTAGGTTAAGTTAGATGAGGTTATGTTTGCTTAGGTTAGGCAAGGTGAGGTTAGATTAGGTTTGGTTTGGTTTGGTTTGGTTAGGTTTGGTTAGGTTAGAATGGGTTTGGTTAGGTTTGGTTTGGTTAGGTTAAGTTAGGTTAGGTTGGGTTAGGTTTGGTTAGGCGAGGTTAGGATTGGTTATGTCTCTTTTTCTTTTCGTTTCCTTTTTCTTCTTTTTCTTCATCATTTTTTTTTGTTTTCTATAATTTATTCTTTTTCTGTTTATTTTATTGTTCTTCGTGTTCGTGTTCTTACTCTTTTTCATTTGGTTCTTGTTTTTGTTCTTCTTGTCCTTCTACTTGTTCTTGCTGTTGTTCTTATTACTATTATTATTATTATTATTATTATTATTATTATTATTATTATTATTATTACTATGAACATTGTTAGTATAATCATCATGGCCACCAATCTATCACTGTCACCTCTCTGATCGCTAACACAATATTGACCCCCCTACCCACCACCAGCACAACATCACCACCACCATCACCACCCCATCATCATTATGCCGCTTCACTCACCACCACCGCCGCCGCCGCCGCATACATTAACTCGTCTCAATCATGGGTGAAAATTAATAGCCTTTGCCGTGTATTTATCTCGCTGTTAAATAATACTGGGGGCTATTTATTGCGTCA
This sequence comes from Eriocheir sinensis, assembly GCF_024679095.1. Taxonomy (NCBI): domain Eukaryota; kingdom Metazoa; phylum Arthropoda; class Malacostraca; order Decapoda; family Varunidae; genus Eriocheir; species Eriocheir sinensis. Next base: position 20,201,721 of record NC_066521.1, on the reverse strand, counting down.
GCCTCAGCTGTAGAGGAGAGATACATAACTTTTGGTGTTTACTCTCTCTCTCTCTCTCTCTCTCTCTCTCTCTCTCTCTCTCAACCCCATACAAAATTCGTCAAATTCCACATAAAGACTAAACCAGAATATCAAAATTGTAGGTGCATAAGTTTTTTTTTTTTATGTGTGTGTTTGGTGAGCCTCCACACACACAAACGCACACAAAGATGAAAGTCCCAAGAAACATAGAAATCGAGAGAGAAGAAAGGAAGGTAAACGCCAAAGGAAACAGGGAGGGAGAGGAAGTCGGGAAGAAAGAGGGACGTGAAAGTAACAGATGAATGAGAAAAGGGCAATACTTCCCCCCATCACACCTAGACTCACCTACAGCCCCCACCCAAGCACATATATCTCCCCACACTCTCCCACACCCTCACACTCAAGCCCCAACACCCACTCTCACACCCCACACACCTTTACCTCCCCACACACACTAACACACCTATTTACCCACCCACATCCACCCACACCACCACAACTACCCCCTCCAAACCCACAACCCCCACTCACCGACCCACCCCACAATCACACACCCACACAACCATGCCCACGTACACCCAACCACACCTACATCCTTTCTCTCTTCCCCCCTCCACACACACACACCTGCTCGTTCACACACCCGCTTTAAAAAACACTCCACGCTTACCGCCGGATAAAGGAAAGTGGCGGAGTAACACGCAATCACGGCGCCCTAAAAACATGACTATTGCCGCGGCGATTGCTGAAAAAGTATATCTAGAGCCCAGTTGTTTTTTCTGCTTTTTCTTTGTAAAGGTTAACCTCCCGCTCAACAAATGCGCTCTCCCTCTTTCTTTTCTTTATTTTTTTCTTTCGCGCTGTGTCTTTTTCTCTTTCCTTCTTTACTCTATCCCAATTTTTATTTTCCTCTTTCTCTCTCCGGACAAAAAAGTGAAAGGGAAACAACTTGAAATAACTTGAAATACCATGAAAATAGCTTGATATGGTTAACTATGAGAAGAAAAGCTGAAAAAGGAGGAGGAAAACAAAAGACCTAGAATACTACAATGACAGAAAAAAGTATAGTGTAATGACGAATTAAAAAAAAGTGCTTCCTTCGTCTATAGTGGTTCACCTTACCCCTATCCTCCCTTACTTCCTCTCCCTCCCCTCCTACCTCCCCTCTGAAAGCTCTCTCCTCATCTTCTCTTCTCCCCTCCTCCCTCCAATCACATCTCATCTTCTCTCCTCAACACAAAGCAGAACCATCTCAGAGCTTTCCCTTCCTTATCATCTCTATTACTTTTCACTCTCCCTCTCTCCTCACATCTCCATTTCTTACATACTCACCAATGAAATACAACTGATAACACATGACGAAGAGTGACTTATCATTCATAATACAAGAGGAATGAAGGACCCTCCCCTGCGCTGTCTCTCTTTTTATAATCAGATATACATATGTTTTGCAGGAGATGAAATAAATCCAACTGATATCACAAGACGAAGAGTGACTATTCATTCATACTACAAGAGGCGTAAACGATCCTCTGAAGCTTTATCCTTTTCTCCTTTTTTAAGCCGTTGAATACATTATGTTTGTCAGGCGATGAATTATGGATCACCGCGCGGCGCTCCCTCCCTCCCTGCGTCGCCTCACACGGGTTGGGTGAGCGGCGCGCGTCACAAAGGCACGACACGAACACACGGGATTTGGGAGCACACGAGATTTGGCTCCGTGATGGCGATGCTATGCGTGCTAGGATTCACACTTCAGTTCCCTCTCAGTCTTTCTTTCTCTCCCTCTCTTTTACCTTCACTTATTTTCCTCTTTTCGTTGTTTTCTCTCACGTTCACACCTCCCTTCTCTCTCTCTCTGTTTATCTCTTTTATCTTGACTATTCTCCCTTATTTTCCTCCTTTCCCCCTATTCCCTTTTCCTAGTCTTCCCTTCCTTCCTCTTTTAGTATCTCTCTTTTCTCTGTTTCTTCCTTTGTCTGTCAACCTTTATTTCCTTCATGCTTCCCAATACAACTACGTCTCATCTAATTCCTTTTTTCCATCTTTTTCCGCTCTCTCCCTTCCTTCCTGCGTCCCTCCTTTCCTCAAACTCCTCTTTTCTTCCCTCTCTTTACTATCTTCTTATCACTCTCCTCTCTCTCTCTCTCGCTTCAACCTCTCTCCCCCTATCTCTACTATTACAACAGGCCGTGACAAGTGACGGACGCAAATCAGACAGCGCAAAAGAAAGGCGGGATAAAAAGCGGCCTGACAAATTGACAAGGATCGCGTTTTGTCGCTCTTTTCAGCGCCGCGTCTCCCGCACAATGACGCCGCGAAGATGCCAGTGCGCCGCGTTCCTTATTCTTCCTCCTCGCGGTGACTGTTCCCCGATATTTGTGGACTGCTTGACGGCGAAGAGTAAAGAGAAAGAGTTGGTGTGGTGTTTTTTTAGTGGCGTGAGCTGCTTAGATACTTTATGTGTGATGGTTTCTACATTATTCTGTTTGACGGTGACTTTGTGAATTTCTCGACGGTGAAGAGTAAAGAAAAGTGTGTATGAGTGTGTGGTTTAGAAAGTGTTGTTTTAGCGCGTGAGGTGCTCAGATACTTAAATGTGTGACGCTTGCTATATATTATTCTTTTTCAGGGTGACTGTCCTCCGATTTTTCTGAATTTCTCGAGAACGAATTTTAAAGAATAGTGCGTGGTTTTGCAATTCTTTTTATTACGTGGACTGCGTAGATACTTAAATGTGTGATACTTGCAATATATTATTCTTTTTTCAGGGTGACTGTCCTCCGGTTTTTCTGAATTTCTCGACGACGAATATTAAAGAAGAGTGTGTGGTTTAGGAAATATTTTTAATACGTGGACTGCGTAGATTAATTGAGTTTGAAGCGCAAGCGAAGTTAATGTTTGTTTACGTTATACCTGAATAAACTTTTTCTTGGTATTCAATTATTTTCACTTAGCTTTTCCTTCCACGTTGTCCTTTTCTGTCCTGTCCTTTTTATCACCCTAGACAAAATTCCTATTCGTTTGATTTCACTATAAAGTAAAGTTGATATATTTGTCTATAGTTACCAGCAATTTTTATGGATACATGGTTCCATCCTTTTGTATCCTATCCACTAATACACTATCTTAATCTCTCCTAATCTAACCTAACATATCCTATCATAACCTATCCTATCCTATCCTATCCTAATCTAACCTATATCTTATCCTACCCTGACCTATCTTATCCAATCCTATCGTAACCTAATCTATCATTTCTTATTCTATCCTACCCTATCCTATCTTATCCAATCCCATCGTATCTAAACCTAACATCACCTAACTTAGCCTAGCCAAATTTAGCCTAACCTAACATATCCTATTCTATCTTACCCTGTATTATTATGTTCATCCTTCGTTGCTCACAAGGATCAGCAAGACCCCTCAGATACAGACGGCGCATCAATACCTCTGAGCGGGGCCGTGACACCTGTCCCGCTCCAGCACACGTGTCATCCCTCGCTAACACCTGTCCAGACACGTGCCACTTCTCTCTCTCTCTCTCTCTCTCTCTCTCTCTCTCTCTCTCTCTCTCTCTCTCTCTCTCTCTCTCTAATAACTACTTTTGGTTGAAATAAACTTATTATTATTATTTCTCTCTCTCTCTCTCTCTCTCTCTCTCTCTCTCTCTCTCTCTCTCTCTCTCTCTCTCTCTCTCGTATGTCCACATGTCATTTTCACACCTCTGTCTCTCATACCTGTCATCAGTTCTCACCTGTGCTCTCTTTTCCTCACGTATACACGTTATTTATATGTCTGTCACACACACACACACACACACACACACACACACACACACACACACACACACACACACACCTGGTTGCATTCACACCTGTCATCTTCGTGTCTGTCTGTTCAACCTGAAACACACACACACACACACACACACACACACACACACACACACACACATGAATTTCCTTTCCTCCCTTTTCTTTTTCCTTTCCTGTTCCCTTTTTTCCATTTTTCCTTTCCTGTTCTTTCCTTCCCTTTCTTTATCTTTAACTTTCTTTCCTATTTAACCCTCTTTTTTGTTTCCTTTTCCTTGCTTTTCCTCCTCTCTTCTTTTCTCTTCTCATCCCCTTTTCTCTATCCTTTCTTTGCCTTTTACTTTATTTCCTAATCAGTACTCTCATATATTCCTTATTTTGCTGCCTCTCCTCTCCTCGCTTCTTCTCCCCTCCCATTGTCTCATCTCTCCTCTCCTCACCTCTCCTCTCCTCTCCTCTCCAGCCTCAATACAACACCACACACAATAGACAAACAAGAGCCGTGGGGACAAAAACTTTAGCGCGTCACCTCATTCAGTTCTTTATATTCTTCTTTTTGTCCAACTCTGTGATACCACAACAATTACTCAGACAAGCGAACTCTCGTAGAAATGGCGTACTGAACTTTTTTTTAACCTTCTCTTCCCTGATTTCCCTTCCATTATCTTCCCACCTTTATATCTATCTCTATCTATCCTCGTTTATCTTTATTGTCTTTGCTTTCCCTCGTCTTACATCGTTTCTCCTTTTTCATCGTATTCTTTCCTTCATCATTTTACTATCCCTTTATCTTCTTTGCCTCTTACTGGCATTCGCTTCCTTCCTTTCATCCTCTTCTTCATTCATACGTTCCTTAACCTCACTTTGCTAACCTAATTTCCGATACTTTACTCTTATCTTCTTATAATCTTACTGGTGTATATTTCCTTCTTTTCATTCTTTTCCTCTTCTCCATCCATACCTTTACTAACATCACATTGCAAGCCTAATTTCCTATCCCTTATGATTTCCCTTTCTCTTCCTTTTTTCTCAATATTTCTTACAACACATCTTTCAACTCTTACCGTTCTATCTTTCTTCTCCCCACTTTGCTAACTCAATTCCGTGTACTTTTCACCCTTTTACAATTCCTTCCCCCTTTCCTTTTCCTCTTTTGAAGCTGAGTTGGCCGAAAGGGGAAGAGAAGGGTGGGGAGGTGGGGAGAGAAAGGAGGGAAGGATGGGTAGGTGGGGAAGAGGGGAGGAAAAGGAGGATTGTTATGGTGTAGGAGGAGGAGGAAAGAGTGGGTTAGGGGTGGGTGGTGGGTAGGGTGAGGAGGAAAAGGAGGGTTGATGGGGTCTGGTGTGGGGTGGGAGGAGGAGTTGGAGAAAGAGGAGGAGGAGGATAGGAAGAAAGAGGAGGGGAGGGAAGGATGGGTAGGTGGAGGAATGGAAGGGGAGAAAGGTGGATAGCTTGAACTGGGAAGGGGAAGGGAAGAGTGGGTTGATGGGGGTGGGGACAGAGAAAGGTAGGTTGCTGTAGGGGGTTGGAGGGGAGGGGAAGACAAGGATGATGGGGGGTGGGGACAGAGAAAGGTGGGTTGCTGTAGGGGGTTGGAGTGGAGGGGAAGAGTGAGTTGATGGGAGTTGGAGACAGAAAAGGTGGGTTGCTGTAGGGGGTTGGAGGGGAGGGGAAGAGTAGGATGATGGGGGGTGGGGACAGAGAAAGGTGGGTTGGTAGGGAGGGTTGGAGGGGAAGGAAAGAGTAGGGTGATGGGGGATGGGAACGGAAAAAGGTGTGTTGGTGGGGAGGGTTTAGGGGGGGGTGGGGGAAGGCATCTGTGTTGGGCGAATGATAAAATTATAAAATTACCGAGTCTGCAACTAGTTGATAAAACTGATGCAATGTAATTTACTCCGAACTTTATAATGAAGTTTAAAGGTGCAGTAGCGGGGTATCCAGCGGCCGTGCGGGTGACGCGGAAAAAAAGGTCTGTGTTGAAAAAAATATTGAAATTGGACTTTGACTTTTATCACAATTATTGTTGTTGATTATTGCCATTTTTATTATTATTTTTTTCATGTAGTAATGAGTAAAAAAGTAGTAAGGGGCAATAATAGTAGAAGTAGCAGTAGTTGTGGTGGTGGTGGTGGTTGTAGTAGTGGTGGTGGTGGTAGCAGTAGAAGAGGTAATGGTAGTAGTAGTAGTAGTAGTAGTAGTAGTAGTAGTAGTATCAGTAGTGGTAGTGCTGGTGGTAGTAGTAGAAGTAGTTCTAGAAATTTTTATTACTATTATTATTATTATTATTATTATTATTATTATTATTATTATTATTATTATTATATTACCATTATCAGTATAACTATTAGCATATGTGCAACAAATTGCTGCATGCAGCCATTATATTATAAGCTGATCCATCAAAAGGTTATTAATCTCACGCAAAATAATACGCTTTTATTACTTTTACGAAATTCCACGGGAATATTTCGCGTCCGCAGCATTCTTAGATTATACGAGTTTTTTCCACAAAATGCTCGAACTTTTAAATTCCTCCTAATTGTTTTGAAGCAACGCTCCGCCCACGAACTTATTTCCTTTGTTTTTCTTTCGATATTATCCTTCTCTCAAAAAAAAAAAAGAGGAAAAAAGGATATTTGGCAGAGATGGAATAAGTAGAAATAGAAGTAAAACAAATTAATAAAAACTATGATAAGACTTAACCATGGAATGATATAAAAAAGGAGAAAGAAAAGTCAGAAGTACTTAAAAACGACCACAACAAGACACCCGTGGCAAGGAAAGGAAAAAATACAGAAACGAGAGTAATAAGAAGTAACTGAAAATAACTATAACATGTCCTTCATAAAACAAAACAAAATGAAAACAAGAAGAAAAAAAATTAAAAAAGTACCAAAAAATATGACATTCGTGAAAACAAAAGATACAAAAAGTAGTAATAATTGCCAAAAAGAGGTAACTGGAAATAACCAAAATAAGACACAAAAAAAAAGAAAAACGCGAAGAAAATGGAAACCAGACAAATAAGAAGTTGAAAAAAGCGAAGAAAATGGAAACAAGACAGAAATGAGATGAAAAACGCGATGAAAATGGAAACAAGACAGAAATGAGATGAAAACGCGAAGAAAATGGAAACAAGACAGAAATGAGATGAAAAACTCGAAGAAAATGGAAACAAGACAGAAATAAGATGAAAAACGCGATGAAAATGGAAACAAGACAGAAATAAGATGAAAAACGCGATGAAAATGGAAACAAGACAGAAATGAGATGAAAAACGCGATGAAAATGGAAACAAGACAGAAATGAGATGAAAAACGCGATGAAAATGGAAACAAGACAGAAATGAGATGAAAAACGCGATGAAAATGGAAACAAGACAGAAATGAGATGAAAAACGCGATGAAAATGGAAACAAGACAGAAATGAGATGAAAAACGCGATGAAAATGGAAACAAGACAGAAATGAGATGAAAAACGCGATGAAAATGGAAACAAGACAGAAATAAGATGAAAAACGCGATGAAAATGGAAACAAGACAGAAATGAGATGAAAAACGCGATGAAAATGGAAACAAGACAGAAATGAGATGAAAAACGCGATGAAAATGGAAACAAGACAGAACTGAGATGAAAACGCGATGAAAATGGAAACAAGACAGAAATGAGATGAAAACGCGATGAAAATGGAAACAAGACAGAAATAAGATGAAAACGCGATGACAATGGAAACAAGACAGAAATGAGATGAAAAACGCGATGAAAATGGAAACAAGACAGAAATGAGATGAAAAACGCGATGAAAATGGAAACAAGACAGAAATGAGATGAAAAACGCGATGAAAATGGAAACAAGACAGAAATGAGATGAAAAACGCGATGAAAATGGAAACAAGACAGAAATGAGATGAAAAACGCGATGAAAATGGAAACAAGACAGAAATGAGATGAAAAACGCGATGAAAATGGAAACAAGACAGAAATGAGATGAAAAACGCGATGAAAATGCAAACAAGACAGAAATGAGATGAAAAACGCGATGAAAATGGAAACAAGACAGAAATAAGATGAAAAACGCGATCAAAATGGAAACAAGACAGAAATAACAACTAAAAACCAAACCAGAGACAGCTAACAACCCCCACCCCTAACAAGCCTCTCCGCGGGAACAAGCCAAGCCAAGACAAGCCAGGACCGGGACCCACGTAACAAGCACAAGCATAAAACAAGGACTCATAACTTTACTGTCTTGGGAATTTAAGTGACGCGAGTGCTCAAAACGACGCTTCCTCTCTCTCACAAACTGCTCCCTGGGTGACCACAACGAGGAGGAGGAGGAAGAGGAGGGGAAGGAGGAGGAGAGGATGAGGAGGAGGAGAGAAAACTGTAGTGGGTGGAGGAGGAAGAAGTAGCAAGAGTGATGAGATCGATGTGAACTATAACTGGGGAGAGAGAGAGAGAGAGAGAGAGAGAGAGAGAGAGAGGATGCCAAACAACAACAACAGATAAACATTCCATAATTTAAAACAAGACTAGACAATGGCATCTCTCTCTCTCTCTCTCTCTCTCTCTCTCTCTCTCTCTCTCTCTCTCTCTCACACACACACAAGGGGGAGAGAGGGAGAGGCAGCTAAATAATACTCATGAATAAATTTTTGTGTCCTCTAAGACTACGAATTCTTAGGCGAGAGAAATAAGAACCGAGGTGTGAGAGGAGACAAGGAGGAGGAGGAGGAACGGAAGGAGAGGGAAGGAGAAGGTACGGTCAGGGGAGGGGATGAGGGGAGATGAGCTTTATAAGTATAGGGGTTAAGGGACCAGAGGGGGTGAGGGGAAGATTAGGGTTATTTCAGGGAATGGGATAAGGAGAATAGAAGGGAGAAATGTGTGCGTACATATTCAACATAAAGCGGATGATGTGGAATGTTGGTGTGCGGGTGGGGTGGGGTGGGGGGCTGTGTAAGTGTGGGGGGGTCATGTGTGTGTGTGTGTGTGTGTGTGTGTGTGTGTGTGTGTGTGTGTGTGTGTGTAATATGAGAAGGAAATGAATGTTTTTTTTACAACAAAGGAGACAGCTTAAGGGCACAAAAAAAGGAAACAATAATAAAAAAAAAGCCCGCGATAGGGATGGATAGGGAATGGTGGAGGAATGTAAAGAGAATGAGAACGGAATTAATGTGTGAATAATGAATGAGTGGGAATGAATGGCGTATGAATATACATTGGTTGGAATGTATATTTGTGTGACTGTATAATGTAGAACTCCATAGGGGTAGAAAAATATATGGAGAGGGAATGAGGAAAAAGATGAAGAAGGAAGAGGACGAGAAGGGGGAACGAGGAGAGAAAACAGAATAAATGTTGGGAAAGGAGAAACAACAAACAGGAGCGAGACAGAGAACTTAATATACAACGAGAAGGAGAAAAAGAAGAAACAAGAGAAGGAGGAAAGAATAACAGATGTAGAGGAAGGAAGGGATGCGTTGCCCCCCCCCCCCACACACAAACAACTTCCCCACCCCCCACTCCTCCCCCTCACCTCACACACCACACACACACACATACACACACACACTCTGCACCACCTTTCCTATTCATAAATATTCAACTCAGCGTGAATGTGTAGTAGGCCGTGTATTCATAATTAAGTTCGGCCGGGCATCCTCGAACACGCTAAAACACGCTTATTCATGGAGCCTAATGCATACAGAACACAGCTGAATACTGAGAACGAGTCAATTGTCTATGTACACGAAGAGGATGTAGATAGGCGCGGAATAAGAAAGAGGGAAGAGAAGAAGGAGAAGGAGGAAAGGAGCACAAGAAGGAGAAGGAAAGTGAGGAGAATGACAAAGGAGGGAGGACAAGAAGGATAAGTAGGAGGAGGAGAAGGAGAGAGAGGGTGGAGGAGGAGGAGGAGGAGGAGGAGTAGGAGGAGAGAAGGAGAATGGAAGTGAGGAAGAGAAGAGGGAAGTGAGAACGAGAAGAAGGGAAGTGAGGAAGGGCAAGAAGAGAGAAGGATGAGGACGTGGACGAAGAGGAGGAGGAGGAGGAGGAGGAGGAGGAGGAGGAGGGGGAGAGAGAAGGAGGCGGAAAATGAGGAAGAGAAGAGGGAAATGAGAACGAGAAGAAGGGAAGTGAGGAAGGGGAAGAAGAGAGGAGAATGAGGACGTGGACGAGGAGGAGGAGGAGAAGGAGGAGGAGGAAAAGGAGGAAGGAAGTGAGGAGGAGGAGGAAGCGGAGGAAGGGAGGTATTGCCCGCATGATCAAGGATGACAAAGAGAAGGAAAGATTGTGGAGTGCTTGGGAAAAAAACAAACTTTGGTGTTAGTACCGGAGAAAAAGAAAAGAAAAGGAGGAGGAAGAGGACAAAGACAAGGAGGGAAGGAGGACATTTTACACAGGAGAGAAGGAGGAGGAAGATGAGAAGGAGGAGGAGGAGGAGATGGAGGAGGAGGAGGGTGAGATTGTGTAGGATAATATCAGGAGTAATATTAGGAACTTCAGAAAGACGAGATGGAGGGGTAGAAGCTAATCAAGAGGAGGAGGAGGAGGAGGAGGAGGTGGAAAAGAAGAAGGCGGAGGAGGAACACCCTGGAGAAAAATGACTAAAAGGAAGATGAATTATTGAAGGGAAAAAATGAGGAAGGCTGAAGAAAAATTACGAAAAGAAGCAGGAAGAGGAAGAGGAGGAAAGATGTAAGAGTTTTGCAGACAAGAGGAGGAGGAGGAGGAAGAGAAGGCTGAATAGAGTATAATGAGGTCAAGTTTTCATAGGTTTAAGATATGGGTCCGTCTTTTTGTTTAGGAGACAGGGAAGAGAGAAGGTGAACTTTGTAAAAATGGTTGCCGGGGACGGAGGAAGGAAGGATGGAAGGAAGGAAGGAAGGAAGGAAGAATGAGAGGAAGGAAGGAGGGAGGGAAGTAAGGAAGGAAGGGCTGGGTAAGGAAGGAAGGAGGTAAGGAAAGAAGGAAGGAAGGATGGAAGGAAGGAAGATAGGAGGGAAATAGGGTAGGAAGGGCAGGGGGAAGGAAGGAAGGAGGGAAGGAAGGAAAGAAGGAAGGAAGGAGGGAGGGAAGTAAGTAAGGTAGGGCTGGGGGAAGGAAGGAAGGAGGCAAAGAAGGAAGGAAGGAGGGAAGGAAAGAAGAAAGGAAGAAATGAAGGAAGGAAATAAGGAAGAAAGGGCTGGGGGAAGGAAAGAAGGAGCCAAGGAAAGAAGGAAGGAAGGAGGGAAGGAAGGAAGAAAGAAAGGAAAGAGGGAGGGAAATAAGGTAGGAAGGGCAGGGTAAAGGAAGGAGGGAAGGAAGGAAGGAAAGAGAAAGGGAAGTAAGAAAGGAATGAATGAAGGAAAGAGGAAGGGAAGTAGGGAAGGAAGGGCAGAGGGGAGGAAAAAAGGAGACAAGGAAAGAAGGAATGAAGGAGGGAAGGAAAGAATAAAGAGAAGGAAGAAGCGAAGCAAGGAAAGAGGGAAGTATGCTGTTAAAAGGAACCACAATTTATAGGAATTTATGAATGAAAGGAATTTGAAGTGCGTGAGGAAGGTAGGATTAAGGAATAGAGGAATATATGAATGAAAGCTGGAAAAGAGGAATGGGAGAAGCAAGCAACAAAAAGAAGGATAATTGAATGAAAAAAGGAATATGTTCTTATGTTCTTATGTCAAGGAAGTAGGAAGGGTGGAAGGAAAGAAAGACATAAATGAAAGCGTTAAGGAGGAATGAAATGCCGTAAGGAAAGAAGTAAGGGAGGATGAAAAAGAAAAAAAAAAAAAAAAAGAAATCTTGCCACATGAATATTGACCCCCATTACAACCACACCCACCACCACAACACCACCACCACCACCACCACCACTCAAACCAGCACACCAACTATGATAACCACCACCTTCACACCACCACCACCACCACCACCTGCACAAAATTCCAGGAAGGACGCGCGCCACAGGTGATCATTAACTTTCACCTAAAATTCCAGGCCAGGTAGATTGTGCACGAGACTTGGCGGTGATAAGTTTACGGGCAAACCTCAAGGTGCGGCGGATTTACAGGTTAATTACTTGACTCACCTGAGATTTAGGGGGAGGAGGAGGGGGAAGGTGATGATGATGATGGTAATGTAAAGGGTGATGATAGTTGTGATGGTGGTAGAGAAAGGAAGAAGAGGAAGAAAAAGAGAACGAAATAGAGGAGGAAAAAGAGGAGGGGGAAGGTAAAAGGCAATAGATAGATAGATAAGTATAGAGAGATAGACAGAAAACAAAGATGTGCGTGTGTGAGGAGGAGGAAGAGGAGGAGGATGAAGAGGAAGGGGAAGAGGAGGAGGAGTATGTGTCTATAAACAGGTGACGAACGGGAAACCACAACATCAGACTGCGACCCGTGAGAACCGACGAGCGAGGAGAATGTAAGGAGGATCGCATTACTCTATTGTCTGTGTGGGAGGATGAGGAGGAGGATCAATAACAGAGCACGAGAGGAGGAGGAAGAGGGTGGGGAGCAGGAGAAGGAAGAAGAAGAAGAGTAACATCACTAATTAGACGGAGCCAATAACACGTCATTTTCCAACCTAATGAGATGTCAGTCGATACCCCGAACAGACAGCCAGGAGGAGGAGGAGGAGGAGGAGAAGGTCTAGAAAAAGGTAGGGAGGTAAGAAGAGTGAGATGACTATGAAACAATTTAAAGAGAGGAAATACCAGAGAAAGAATAAAGAAAAATAAAGAAAAGAGGAATAAGAGGCAAGTCTCTCTCTCTCTCTCTCTCTCTCTCTCTCTAACACCCCTTTAACATCTAACATCCGCTCTCCCCAACAAACTACACCACCACCATCACCACCACCACCACCACCATCATCACCACATCCACCACCACCGCACCACAATATAATCATCATCATTATCATCATCAGCCATTATTAGTCCACTGTAGCATAAAACCCGTTCCCAACATGTCTGATTTATGTGCCTTTACGACCACCACTACTACAACCACTACTATGATAAGTGAATTTGTATATCTTATCTGAAAAAGAGAGGAAGGAAAGAAGAATGGAAGGAGGAGGGAAAGAGTGGATTGGCTTGGGGAGGTTGAGGCCGCCAAGCTCCTCACTCTGATATAGGAACAGCCCGTCCCCACGGCCACCACCACCACCAACAACAACAACAACACCTAACACAGCATACACAGAACTTCCTTTCACTTTGCTCCTATTTACACCTTTCCTTCTCTCCTGTTCTTACTCCTTTCTTTACAGTCTTCCTTTAGTTGCTCTTTGTCTTCCTCCTCCTCCTTCTCCTCCTGCTTCTTCTGATCCTTTCTTTCCCAGTCTCCTCTTCTTCCCACTCCTAACCCCCTTTCTCCTCCTTTTCCTCCCCCTCCTATTCCCTACATTCTTTCTCTCCACTTTCACCCGCCACCCCCCATTCCCTTCACCTACCGACCTCAAGCAACAAAATCTCACGTTAACGATGAAAACACAATTAGGAAACACCTGAGAGTGAGAGTGAGGCTGCCCAGGTGAGGTCTCGCGTGGCCCTGATCAACTGCGCAAATTCACCAAATGTTCGGATGCCTCGTCAAGTTGTTCTTCTGAATGGGGTCTCAGACATTATAAGTTGTTCCCATCTCTTCGATACAAGCATACCAGGTTGACAGTGTGATGGTGAAATATATCGGAGATCTAGTCGGAATCAGCATACATTATCAGCCCCACTACCTGCCCGCCTCGCCTCATTAACTCGCGTCCCACCTGTCACCTCATGAACACCTGCGCCTGGAGACAATATGAGACGAGAGACACTTGGCTTGAGGTATTGAGTTCTTGGTCTATTTTTAGTCCATCGATTTTGATAATAATAGAAGAGATAGGAGGAGGAGGAGGAGGGGCAGAGAGATAAGGAGGGGAGGAGGAAGAAGAGGATCAGGATAAGGAGGAGGAGAAAGGAGAAAATAAGAGGGAGATTTTGGTGGAGGAGAAGAAGGAGGGGGAGAAGAAGGTGGTGCTACTGGAGTAGGAAGAAGAAAAGAGGAAGAGGAAGAGTAGGAGGAGGAGAAAAAGAAGGTTGGTGGTGAAGGAGGACGAAGAAGAGGATGAGGATAAGGAGGAAGAGGAGGAGAAGGTGCTGATAGAGAATAAAGATGATGATGATGAGGAGGAGGAGGAGGACAGTAGAAGAGAGGGAGAAGGGGTAGTAGCTGGCGGGGAAGATATGGAGGGGGAGGAGGAGAAAGAATAGGAGGAAGAAGAATTCGTGAATGGAGGAGGTAGGGAAGGAAGGACTTAAGAAAATGTTTGGATTCTAAAGTCGTTTTAAGGATCTGTTCTCAATCCGGGACACAAGTTTGACCACGAAAAAACTTACATGCCACTTTTTTTTTTATTTATAGGCGAGGTGGCGAGGTGAAATTTCCTTTTTTTTAGAACATTAGGTGAGATTTTTAATTTTTTGTCGTTTTTGGTGAGGAATTTTCTATTTTTCGAATCTTAGGTGAGAAAAATTGTACTCATTTCTCTAATCCATCCCCTCTATTCCTTCCTTTCCTTCTTCTTTCTCATCTTTCTCTGATACCTTTCCTTTTTCTTCCTGTTCTTCTTTCCCTTTCCAATTCCTCCATGCCTCATCCTCTCCTTTCCTTCTCCTCCTTTATTCTTTCCTTGACATTTCTTCCTCTACTCTTTCTCCCTTTTTTATTTCCATTTCCCATTCCTCTATATCTCATCCTTTCCCTTCCTTCTCCCCCTTTTTTCCTCTCCTGACACTTCTTCATCTCTTTCTCCCGTTTCTTATTTCCCTTTCTCATTCTTCTGTGTCTCATCCTCTCCCTTCCTTCTCCCTCTTTTTTCTCTCCCTGTTATTTCCTCCTCTCCTCTATCTCCCTTTTCTTCTTCCCTTTCCCCATTCCTCCATCTCCCAATCTTCCCTACTCTTTATTTCTTCTCTCATCTTCTTCGGCCCATAATAGTCCTTCCTCTCCTCTCCCTTCTCTCCTTTCCCTCCAAGCTTCATCTCTTCCTCCGTCTTCTTCTCCCTCTGCCCCGTTCTAACCCTTCCTCCGTCCCTCGCCTCCATTCCTCTCCTTCCTCTCTTCCTCCGTCTTCCTATGCCCTCCGTAACCTTCTCTTCCTCCGTCTTCCTCTGCCCCTCCGAACCCTTCCTCCTTCCTCTCTTCCTCCGTCTTCCTCTGCCCTCCGAACCCTTCCTCCTTCCTCTCTTCTTCCGTCTTCCTCTGCCCCTCCGAACCCTTCCTCCGTCCCTCGCCTCCGCCCCTCTCCTTCCTCGGTAAAGAAATATTAGCTTTTTTAAATTCATGAGCAAATTTTGACTTCATGTCCCTTCACTTCACGCATTTTCATACCGTCCTTGCAGTCTTACTTTCTAGAGTTTCCTTCGCGGCAATTCAATTTAAAACACTAAGAGGGAAATGGTCTCGACTTTTCATCATCTTTCTCATTTAACTTTTTTATACCTTTAATTTTTTTCTCTTTTGTATTTATCGTTTCATTTGGGAGATTTTTCTTACATTGTAATTTTCTTTTTTTTCTATTTTTTCTTTGTGATTTCATTGTTTTTTTGGGGGTTGTTTTACAGTATCACTTTTTTTCTGTCTCTTCTTTTTCCTTTCTTTTTTTTTCTTCTCTCAATTGTACGTTTTTTTCCATTCTATTCTTCATTTTTATCCATTTATCCGTATATTGTTTTCACTTTGCTTATTGTACATGATTTGATTTTCTATTTCTATTCCTTCTTTTTTCTTTATTTTCTTCTCTCATTTGCGATTTTTTCACATATTCTTTCTTTTTAATGTTTACTTTGTTTTCTTTTTGTTTTGTTACTATGCAGTACTTAATTTCCTCTTCTTTTTCTTCTTTTTCCGTCATTTTCTTCTCTCATTTGCGATTTTTTTTCTCTTATTCTTTTTTTTTAATATGATTTCTTTGTTTCCTTTTTGTTTTATTTTGTTATCATGCAGTATTTACTCTCCTCTTCTTTTTCTTCTTTTTCCTTCATTTTCTTCTCTCATTTGCGATTTTCTTCTCTTATTCTTTCTTTTTAAAATGTTTTCTTTGTTTCCTTTTTGTTTTGTTTTGTTATCATGCAGTATTTACTTCTATTTATATTATTTTTTCTTCCTTCTCTTCTGCTCTTCTTAATTATCTCTCTGGTTTATTGTATTATTTATTTTGTGGTAGGTATATATTTTCATTTCCTCGCTTTTTCCTATTTTCTTTTAGTACCCCATTCGCGTCTTTTTTTCTTTCTTCTTTATATTCATTTTTTGTATTCTTCCGTTCGTTAATTATATCTGTTTTCACTGGTTCCTCTTTTGTGATATTTAGAGAATGTATTTAATTTTCTTCGCTTCTTTTTCCCTTTTTTCTTTATTTCTCTGTGTTCTCTTCTTTATCACATCTCTGGTTTATGGTATTACTGTTACCGTATATTTTCTCTCCCTCACTTTTTCATCCTTTCTTTCAGTATCACATTCCCGTTTCTCTATTTCATCTTTTATTGTGAGTGATTCTTTCCATCTGTGATACGTAGATGTTCGTTTTTCCTCTCTCCTTTTTTTTCTTTTTTTCTGTATCCTATTCCAATTTCTATGTTACATCTTTTCTATCTGATTTTCTTTTCTTTTTCGTATCTTATTCCCGTTTCTTTATTACTCCTTTTATATCAGGGGAGATTTTGTCCTGTGATACGTATGAATGGTCTTTTTTTAATCTTCTTTCTTCTCTTGTTCCGTTTCAATGCGATATTTATTACTTTTTTATTAACCCTTATAGTGCCGGAGCCGCCCGGGTGGTTTGGCTAGTAGAGTGCCATGAGCCACCCGGGCGGCTTTTCATACACCCTTTATTTTGTTCCATCACTGTGCGTTTATAATAATTATTACGGTATATTTTTTATAGGTAACCATCCTCAATAAATAAACTTCATCATTCGAAACCTTATATGTTTGTTAGTAATGGATAGTCTGTAAAAGGATGAACTATGCATAGAGCTACTTTTGATGATGTCGGCACGAGCGAGATTAGGCTATTGGATATTATATTATTTTGAATTACCTCTCCAGCAGGAATGTACTTTGTCCTTTAGTCCGATGATCTTATAAACAAACACATTTTATCATTCTACAACAATTACAATAAACTAGGCAGCATAATTTATATATATATATATATATATATATATATATATATATATATATATATATATATATATATATATATATATATATATATATATATATATATATATATATATATATATATGAATCCATTATCTTCGTACGCAGCTGAAACTTCTCCCGAGACGCCTCGCGAAGGGAAGGCGAGAAGGGACGCACTGTAAGTTATTCCTTCAACTCGAAATAGATTGCAAATGTGTTGTCGTACAGAAGAGATGAAATTGCCGTGTCAGAGCTTCCTCAGTCAAACATTTAATGGTACATATAAACAACAAACACATCGACCCCAGAAAAGTTAGTAGCTATTTAGTGAGGAGTTGCATAACAGATCCCAATGACATGTTTCACGAAATAGCTCCAACTTTTCTGGGGTCGATGTGTTTGTTGTGCTGTGCACCAATAATTTTTTGACAGAATAAGCTCTGACACGGCAATTTCATCTCTTATGTAATGCAAAACGTACGTTTGCAATCTACTCCGAGGTGGAAGGATAACTTCAGTGCGTCCCTTCTCGCCTTCCGTCCGCTGGACTTTCCGCACTTCAAGTTTTCAGTTTTATCTGTAGTTCACTATCTTGCGTAATAGTTACTTCTTTCTTTCATCAATAAACTTAGAATGGTAGTGCATTGGAGCTGTAATGAATAAATTTGAAATTAACAAAAATAAATAACATAAGGCGAGTATAAAAATGGGTCAAAGCGGTTGTTATGAATGTTTACTAAGCTTTACTTCATTTGGATTATTTTTACAGAATTACCATGGCGCTGAAGAAGAAAAAATAACAGCTGACATAAAATTCTCCTGAACACGATATCAGAGTTTAGGTAATCCGAAATGGTGGAAACACAATTACTATATTATGTTGTAAACACACACACACACACACACACACACACACGTATATATATATATATATATATATATATATATATATATATATATATATATATATATATATATATATATATATATATATATATATATATATATATATATATATATATATATATATATATATATATATATATATATATATATATATATATATATATATATATATATATATATATATATATATATATATATATATATATATATATATATATATATATATTGATCAGTTGCTAAGAAAAATATTTCAGCGGTAGAGAGATTTACAGAGGCCTAAAAATTAAAGGATGTTGAAGGAATAGGATAGCGTTTAGATAGTTGATCAGTTACTAAGAAAAATACTGCAGCGTTAGAAATTTACAGAAGGAAAAGCCTAATAATAAATAAATATATATATATATATATATATATATATATATATATATATATATATATATATATATATATATATATATATATATATATATATATATATATATATATATATATATATATATATATATATATATATATATATATATATATATATATATATATTTCGAATATCAAAAAGTAAAGACAGTGTGGGTCCGCCCGGAGCCAGCGTTACAGTTCTAGGGTTAGAAAAGGGACGAAAAATTAATGATAATATATTTTTAAACAGTGAGAAATCTGAGAAGAAAAGATTAATGAGGAAAATGGCATATGAAGGTTACAACTGTGATATGAAATCCGCTTGTATGTAGCGCACTCAGTTTCAGAGCTTAAAAAGGTTTAAAAACTAGTGATAATATATTACTGAGCGGTGGAAATTATTGGGAGCAGATATAAATAAGTAAAATGGCATATAAAAGTAGAAATTATAACATGAAATCCAGTATTTACGGTGCGCACTCTGTTTCAGAGCTCAAAAAAGGACGAAAAAGTAATGAAAATATATTTTTAAGCATTAAAATTAATTAGAAGCAGAAATTAATGGGGAAAAGACATATGAATGTTAAAATTATATGAAAATCGGTTTTAAAGTAACGTACTCAGTTTCAGAGCTTAAAAAGGGACAAAAAGCCAAAGATAATATATTTATGAGCATTGAAAATCATTAGAAGCAGAAATTAATAAGAAAAATGGCATATGAAGGTTAAAATTATAATATGAAATCCTGTTTCAACGTAGCGTACTAAGTTTCAAAGCTTAAAAAATAAGTAAAAACTATTAATAATATATTTTTGGGCAGTGAAAATTATTAGAGGCAAAAATTAATAAAGAAAATGGGCTAAGAAGTTTGAAATTATATAAAGATCGGGTTTTATGTAGCGTACTCATTTTCAGAGCTCTTAAAAAGGGACTAAAAACAATGATAATATATTTCTGAGCAGTGGAAATAATTAAGAGCAGAAATTAATAAGTAAAATTGCATATGAATGTTTAAATTATATAAAGATAATTTTTTATTTGCCGTACTTAGTTTCAGAGGTTTAAAGTGATATATATATATATATATATATATATATATATATATATATATATATATATATATATATATATATATATATATATATATATATATATATATATATATATATATATATATATATATATATATATATATATATATATATATATATATATATATATATATATATATATATATCACTTTAATTCACCGTACGTAATGTAAACAAGTATAACGAAGATTTATTTGTGTTTTTTCAGTCCGTCCAAGAATTATTAACGTCCTCAACATCAAAACCATCCAATATGTTTTTTCTTAACTTTATTTTATCATCGTAACGGCCTCTAAATTAACACAAGTGGCGACGGAAGACGGAACACATGGGGCAGTATGAAAATAAATGAATGTCTATATAAAAAAAAAACCCAGCAGATTGCATGGATAAATGGTGCTTCAAAATAATGAAAAATATATATATAGATATATATATATATATATATATATATATATATATATATATATATATATATATATATATATATATATATATATATATATATATATATATATATATATATATATATATATATATATATATATATATATATATATATATATATATATATATATATATATATATATATATATATATATATATATATATATATATATATATATATATATATATATATATATATATATATATATATATATATATATATATATATATATATATATATATATATATATATATAATCTTTAATTAATAATAATCCAGTTTAACGAAGATTTATCTGTATTTTTTCTTCAGTACGGCCAACATATATTAACGACCTCCACACTAAAACC
>NC_066521.1:20129609-20159952 GCF_024679095.1 Eriocheir sinensis | reverse complement strand
TTTCTTTTCTTCCTTTATCAATCTTCTTTTCACATATATTTTCTTCAGTTTCTCATTTTACCACAAGTCCCTCGGTCAAGGTTTCCCGCGGCGGCTTAACCTTCTCACATACTCTTTTACACTCGCTTAGAATTTCCCGTTTTTTTTCTTTCCCCTTTCTTGTGACGGGGAGACTTTTTCATCATGTCCCTCCTAATCCAAGTTATTGCCTCATCATCACTCATTAAGGCTACTCTCCCTTCGTCAGCAGATCCCTCCGTGGCCTTATATTATTTTCTCCCTCGCCCTTAAGGCATTTCCCCTCTCCCTTTTCTTCCTTCCTTCTCCTCCTTCCCCTTCGCCTCCTCCTTCTCTTTCTCCAGGTCTTCTTTTTCCGGTTTCGCTCATCTTCCATTATTTTTAGCTATATGTTCTTTGTTTCTTATTTTTAAAAGGCTATTTCCTCCTTACTTATTTTTTCCTTCTTCTTCCTTCTCCTCTTCCTCCTCCGAGTCTTACTTTTCTTCCTCTTTCTGTATTTCTTTATGATCTTTCTCGTCCATTTTTCGTTTTTTTCTTTTTTTAATATTATTTTTTTCTTTTTTTCCTACTTCTACTTCTAATTTTCCCTTTTTATTACTTCTGTCCAATCCATAAGACCTCCTCCTCCTCCTCCTCCTCCTCCTCCTATTCCTCCTCCTCCTCCTCCTCCTCCTCCACCTCGTAGTATTGGTGAATTTCGCTCTCAGGAAAATTCTGATAACGCTGCTAAGTTCGTAAATATCGCTTTTATGGTCGCTCTTGCCACCAACAGCGACACCCTCCTCCTCCTCCTCTTCCGCTTCCTTGCACCTCTTCCTCCTCCTCCCTCCTCATCCCCTACCACACCACACCCTTCTCTTGCTTTCCCCAACTGCGGTCTTTCTCTTCCTGCACTTCTTACATTCTCCTCCTTTTTTTTTTTTCTTCTTATCTCCTCTCTTTCTTTCCTCCTCTCCTCTCACCACACCCTTCTCCTATCCTCCTCCACTGCAGTCTCTTTCCTCCTCCTCCTCTTCCCCCCATATCTTCCTGTCTCGCCCTCCTGTTAATTTCCCTACTGTCTGTTTCTTTCATTCCCTTCCTCCTTCCTTTCCTCTCTCTCTCTCTCTCTCTCTCTCTCTCTCTCTCTCTCTCTCTCTCTCTCTCTCTCTCTCTCTCTCTCTCCTCTCAATTTACCTCACCTTCCCCTCTAACTATCTCCTCCTTCCGTATCTTACCTAACCCCCATTCTCTGATCTTTAACACCTCTTCCTCTTCTCCTCTCGTTCCATCCTCCCTCTGCTTCCCCTCTTCCTCTTCCCCCTCTTCCTCTCCCCCATCCTCCTCTTGTTCCATCCTCACTCTGCTTCAACCCCCTCTCTCTCTCCCCTTCTCCATCCTATTCTATTCTCCTCTCTTCCTCTCTCTTCCTCTGCTCCCTCTTCTACTTCTCTTCTCCCTCCTATTCCCCCTCTTCTAACTCCTCTTTTCCCTTCTTCTACCTCCTCTTCCCCTTCTTCTTCGTCCTCTTCCCCTTCTTCTTCGTCCTCTTCCCCTTCCTCCCTCCCCACCTCCTCCCCCTCCTCGTGAAGGTGTGAAGTGCTCGGTTGAGGTAATTTAATTCTCTAAATGCCACTATAAATGCGTTTAAGTGGATGGAAACGCGCCCGTGTATCTCGACCCTAAAGTGAGCACCGTTAAGGGGAATTCGATGGCTTAAAGGAGGGTTTTTGTTGCTTGTATTATTATTGTTATGGTTAGTAGCAGTAGTAGTAATGGTATTGGTATTAGTATTAGTATTGGTATTAGTATAAGTATTCGTATCATTATTGTTGCAGAAGTGGACAAAGGAAAATGATATGGTAATGGTAGAGGAGTAAATTGGTTAGGGAAGATAAGACTAGGCTAGGTTAGGTAAGGCTAGGGTGGGTTAG
Source organism: Eriocheir sinensis (assembly GCF_024679095.1). Lineage (NCBI taxonomy): Eukaryota > Metazoa > Arthropoda > Malacostraca > Decapoda > Varunidae > Eriocheir > Eriocheir sinensis. The sequence continues at coordinate 20,158,018 of NC_066521.1, read as the reverse complement.
GTAAGGCTAGGGTAGTGTAGGTTAGGTTAGGTTAGGTTAAGTTAGGTTAGGTTAGGTTTGGTTAGATTAGGTTAGGGTACGTTAGGTTAGGTTAGGTTAGATTAGGGTAGGATAGGATAGGTTAGGTTAGGGTATGTTAGTTATAGCTAGATTATGTTTTGAGGAGGAGGGTAAGGAAGGAAGGAAGGAAGGGGAACAGGAATAATAATAATAATAACGGTGGGTGGAAGATGGTAGATGAAAAAGAGGGATGAAATAATGATAGGAGTAAGAAGGGAGACGAGAAGGTAGAACAAACGAAGTATAAATGGAATGATGGAAGTAAAAAGAGATATGAAGAGGAAGATTAAAGAAGAGATAGAAACAGGAGGAATAAATGATGGAAGTAAGAAGAGATAGGGAGAGGAATATTAAAGAACGGATGGAAACAATAATAGGAGTAAGAAGTGAGATGAGAAGGAGGAATAAACGAGGGATAAAAGGAACAATAGAAGTAAAGAGGGGGATAAGAGGAGAAATAAAGGAGGGAGGGAGGGAGAGGGAGAGAAGGGCGCGGGTTGGAATTTCAGGTTAAGTGCTCAAGTTACCGTCAGAAACAACTACCAGTGCTGCGGAGTTTGCCTAAATGTTCCTCTCCTCCTCCTCCTCCTCCTCCTTCCCCTCTTTCGCTCCATCGTCCGCCTCCTCCTCCTCGTCCAAACGCCTTCCTAAACTTCTATTTTTTCCTTTCTATTATCTTTTTTTATTTGTTTGTCATTATTTTTATCAATATTAATCTTCATTCTAATTTTTTAATCTTGTTTTTGTTCTTTTTTTCTTATTTTTTGTTCTGATTCCTCTTTTTCGTCTTCCTCCTCCTCTTTTTCTTTTTTTTTTCTCTTTTCTTGTTCTTCTTCTATATTTATTTTCCTATCTCTTCTTTATTAGTGTGCCTTTCACATTTGTTGTCCTCATTTCTTCCTCTTTTTCAATTTACTTCATTTTTCCTAACATCTTCACTATCCCTATCCATTCTACTCCTTCTCTTCCTCCTTCCCTTCCTTCTACTGCTGCTGTCCTCGTCCTCCTCCTCTTCCCCACTTTTCTCTTCCTCCTCTTACTCAATTTAGTCTCTCCGTTTTTCCATCATTCCCCTCCTCGTTTTCCTCCTCCTCCTCCTTATCCTCTTCACCTGTCATCCGTCTTTTGCCTCTTCCATTTCCTTTTTTTCCTCTTAATTGTTTTTTTTTCTTTATCTGTTTACTTCATTGCGCCCCTACAATTTCTCGTTTTCTTCTTTCTCCTCTTCCTTTTATTGCCTTCCTCTCTTTTGCCTTCATGCCCTTCACAGTTCATATCCTCCTCCTCCTCCTCCTCCTCCTCTTCACCTCCTCGTTGGAAACAGAAACGCGGGTAATTCACTAACTTGCTTATTTAACACAATTCAGAACATACTAATTCTCTCTCTCTCTCTCTCTCTCTCTCTCTCTCTCTCTCTCTCTCTCTCTCTCTCTCTCTCTCTCTCTCGCACACACACACACACGCAAACACGAAACAATATTCAATTTAAAATTCTTCAACCATTTAAATCACCTTCCATTTATTTCATTTACTTCACTTTCCCTAATATCCTTTCTCTCTAATCATACCTGTCTTGTCTAACACCTGTACGTCATATCACCTCGTTTAATATTACCTGTTAATCATATCAGCCTTTCCTTCCAACGTGACGCAATATAAAGGAAGAATAATGGAACGATTTAAAAGTGTAGCGTGAAAGAGGATGGTGTTCGGAGTGGGGAAGGAAGCAGGAAGGAAGGAAAGGAAGGAAAGGGGAGAGGGAAGCGGAACGAGGGCACGTGGGATAATAATAATATGAACCTGCTGTGTTTGTCTGCTCATTAAAACACTGTGGAGGGAGAAATATTAGCGTCCGCATACACACACACACACACACACACACACACACACACACACACACACACACACACACTTGAATATTTAATGTTTTTCAAGCGTCAACAAAGCATTAAGACTAACAAAAGCCAAAGCTATCTAATTTTCCTTCTTCAAAATGCGAAAAATGTATAAAAATTAGCATAACTTAATAAAACATGACAAAGGTATGTATATATAACTAAATTTACTTCACAGAAACACCCTCGCGCACACTCACACACACACACACACACACACACACACACACGGGCCTGCAGGTGTAGCGTGATGAGCGTCCCAAAGTTAGCGCTGCGTCAGACTTTTCTCAGGTGTCGGAAGGTAAAGTGGATTTGGATGCAGGTATGAGATGCTAAGCGCCTCAAAGTTGACGAAAGCTTTTGATCTGGCGGCGTACAAGTTCGGGTTTACGATGGGACGAGGAGCGCGGCGCATTTCCTTGGGTTGTGAGCACCATGAGCCTCGCGTCCTAGTTACTTGTTGGTTCACCCTCGCCGGCAGTAAAGGCTGAGGGACATTTCTTGTGGCGACGCGTAGGAGCCCGAGGAACCATTTGCCACGCTCCCGCCGCTCCCCACTTCGTCCCAAATGACAGCCACTGATTCGATTTGGCACCTCCGTAAGCCAACAGGGGGAGGAGAGAACAGCGGGTGTCTCGGCGAGCGTGTGCGGCGGGTACTGAGCGAGGCGTGGCTGGGACACGGGGCAATGGCTGACTCTAGCGGCCTGGTTTTCAGTAGTTGTGGTGCCACATACAGACGCTTTATCACCAGTCACTCCTTTTCATCTTGTGTTGCAGCCACCGCCGCTAACATCTTCGTCTTCCTTCTTTTCAGACGCTGCCGCTGCCCAACGGCTCTGTGTCCAAGCGGAACACGGACGGCGGCCTCTTCGGCACTGCGCCGCGGGTGTCGGCTGATCGTGCCAAGGTCTCACGCAGCCTTGGGGGCAGCCTACGGCGGGTGTGCAGCAGCGGGGGCGTTTCTTCGGGTCTGGGGGACGGGCACGGCGGCAGCAGCGGCAGCAAGGGCGGTTCTGGCAGCCTGATAGTGGGCGCGGCGGGCAGCGGCAGCCTGAGGGAGACGGCCGCCTCAACGCCGGCGGCCGCCACGCCCGCCAGCCTCCGGCGAGCCACGGCCAACCACCGCGCGGCCACCGTGGTTACCGCCGCGGGGCCGCCGCCGAGGTACCACGTCGCCGAGTATACCTTTGAGCGGGAACACCCGGACTCACCCTTCTCCGACGAGAAAGACTCCAACGAGAAGAAGAAAGGTGAGTCTGCCGATTAGACACGGGTCTTCACGGCAAGGCACACAAACTCTCTCTCAAACACACACACACACACACACACACACACACACACACACACACACGTACGCGCGCCGGGTGCTGGGCTGCACAGCTTTAGGTGTTTTCAAGGAAGTAAAGTAAAAGCCTCGTAGAATTTGTTAAACTTTGACCGACAAAAGATTGTAGTTACTGAATCATGAATATGTAAAGATGTTTTTATATCCTCAAATATTAGCATAGGAAATATTTGCTAAAATATTTTCACGTCAAGTCTGTTACTGTGTGAGAAAGGCGGGGAGGTGGAGGAGCAGGGGGCAAGGACTCGGGGGCAGGACGTGAGGGAGGAGGAGGTGGCGGAGGTAATGAGGGAGGCGCGGCCACGAGGGGGATGGCGAGGTTTTAGGATGTCAGGGAGAGCGACAGCCGAGCAGGGAGGAATGCGGAGAGGCTGCGAGGGTGGCGGAAGACACGGAGGGAGGGAGGGAGATAGAATGGCAGGAGGCTTTGAGGGAGCTGAATGAGTGAGAGAGGAAATATAAATGAAAAAAACGTGAGGAAAAGCACAAGCGACTCCTATAGGCTGACGCTGTGTATTTATATGTGAAAGTAGAGGCTTATTAATAGTTGAAAATATCCTGACCTAAGCTTCAGGACCGAGCTGTGTTAAGACATAAGATGGAGGCTGTAATGAAACAAATTACATGAAAAGGAGGAACGCTGTGTTATTTAGCATCCAGAAGATAGATAGATAGATAGATAGATAGATACATAGAGAGAGAGAGAGAGAGAGAGAGAGAGAGATAACAAGAACAAGAAGGGGAGCAAGCGAAGGCAATTCATTTATCTGGGTGCCTTTGATGCAAATATATCAGACGAGCCTTGAACAGCAACAACGGATGATGGAGGGAAGACAAACAAGACGGACAAACACGCGAACCCTTCACTGTGCATTAGGAAAACAACAATAACAAGGAGAAGAAGAAGAAGAAGAAGAAGAAGAAGAAGAAGAAGAAGAAGAACAAAAAGAAAACGAAAAAGAAGAAGAGGAAAAAGAAAAAAGATAAAAAGAACAACAAGAACAGCAAGAACAACTACAGCAACAACAACAACAACGACCTCCCCCAAAACACACATAAAAACCACACACAAAAATCAACATACACAAACTCTAAACACATATATCTTAATCAAACAACACGAATACAAAAGGATGACAAATTTTAAACACATACTAATCTCTCCTTTAATCAAATACAATCGCTAAGAAGGAAAGACTAAGCCCCGAGCCCACTCAAAGTTCCATTTACACATCAAGTTACAGGTGAGAAAAAGATGAAAGCGAGGTGTTAAGGCAGGTAAAGAAGGATCAGGAGCACTAGTTATATAGAGAGCAACCAGAGGAGAGGGAAAGGGGGAAGCGTAAAGAGGATAGAAGATGCAGACTTGCTGGAACATTATATTACGGCTTAGCTAGGTGGTGGGAAGTAGGGGAGCCGTACAGATGGAGAGGCAAGGGATATGGAGGTGAAGGGCAGCGAGGGACGTGGGAGAAAAAAGCGTAAAAAGGAAGAGAAGCTTAATGCGCTACAGAATAACGACTTAGCTAAATGCTGGGAAGAAGGGGCGATGTTGAGATAGAAGAATAAATATGTAGGTGAATGGTGGAGAGGAATACAGGAGAGGAAAGAGTAAAAAGGGAGATAAGCTTATACTGGAGAATTGTATAACGAGAAAATGCATTACGGCTTAACGAAGTGATGGGAATAAGGGGCGCTGTAGAGATGAAAATGCAAGTGAATGTATAGTGAAGGGTGGCAAGGAATACAGAGGAGGAAAGAGTAAAGAGGTGAGGCTTATCGGGGGGATTGTATAACGGCAAAGCGCATTACTAGAAACAAATGACTGCAGCACAGGTTAGGGGAAGGTGTGTGCTGGTGAAGGGCGGGATAATTAGGGAGAACACGTGTTAGAGGCTGTACAGGCAGAGTCACTGGGCTGTAGCAGAAGGTAACGGTTTGTTGAGCTTGTCAGAACAGTGCTGCTCCGGGTAATAGAAGGGAGGACAAAGGATAACTGTTTTGCTTAGGCTTGTTTACAATTACTTGGAGGTAGGATACGCCAGACGGTAACTGTATTGAGCTTGTTATGGAGGTACAAAGTGCTGCTTCGGGGAATAGAGGGAGACTGTCGCGGGTTAATACATTACTGAGGCTTGTTTTCCATGCTAGTGTTGCTTAGGCCTGAAAACCCAATTATTGCGAGTTTCAGGGCATTATTGTGTTACTGGGTCTTGTACTCCAAACATTTCCTTGTCGCCCGGAACTGAAGGACACAATGACCGACATTTGCATAGGGTTAATGTGTTAGTGGGGCTCATTCCCCGAGCCTATATGTTGCTCAGACCCGTAGACCCAATTACCGGGCTCTGTAGAGGGTTAGTGTGTTAAAGGGGCTCGCTTCCCGATGCACAGCACCGCCCTGAACTGTAGACCCAATTACCGGCCTGCGCGCCACTACACGAGACTCTCTCCCCGGCAGAGCGCGTGGAGTGGGGCGTGTCCTCAGCAGGGTGGGAGGCGTACTCGTGGCGCCACTGGTGCGTGCTGGCGGCGCTGCTGCTGCTGAGCGGCGGGGTGGTGCTGGCGGTGGCGCTGCCGCTGGCCGCCCGCCGGGACGCCCACCCCCGCCCACATGACGCCCTCGCCCGCGTCCACCGCATCCTCAGCACCGTGCCGCTCATCGACGGGTGAGTGCTGATCTGTGTGCTGAGTGCTGCATGGAGTATGGTGATGTGTGCTGCTGTTTGGTGCTGTGCAGAGGCCAGATGGACGGTGAGTGCTGAGTCTGCGGTGTGTGTGATGCTGTGTAGCGGTGTGTGATGCTGTGCTGAGGCAAGACGATCGGTGAATGGTGAGTACAATTTTTTGCCGAGTCGCAGGAATCACCACTGAATCACCACAGCATAACCTCCACCACCACCACCAACAACCCTTCTCCAGGTAAGTCTTCGTTCAGTCCAGTCCTCGTGCTACCCTGTTCCTTTTTCCCCGCAGAGCCACAAAAAAGCCCTCCTAGTTCGTTCCCTCTTCGTAAATGGGAGTAATTTTCCGCCACTCTTAGCCGCGTAACCTTCATCTCGGCTCCTCCATCACGCTTCCTCCTTAACCTCCCTTAACACAATCACTGTCGCTTTTTCCGGGCCGAGCGTCCATCATATCAGGAGGAGATTATTGCCACTCCTTCCCGGGTCAGCCAGCGCTCAGAGGGAAGGTCGGGAGCGTCGGGAAGTCGACAGCCACTCGGATATGCATTAGGCAAGTCAGTCGGGTGATAGAAGGGGCTCCTCATTGCGCTCTCGACGGGTATAGTAATGGACAGGCTGCCAATCATCCGTCACTTCCCTCTTCTGAATCCCATCTTCTCTCTCTCTCTCTCTGTCTGTCTCTCGTTCTCTCTTGTCTTTAATATTTTCTTTCTCATCTTACTTAATATCTTTTTCTTTCGTATTTTTCTTCAATTCCGTTGTTGTTTTTTCCACTCCTTCTATAACTCCTTTGTCTTATTTATCTTCATCTTTTTTCGTATTTTCTCCCTTCTGTTGCCTCTCTTCTCTCTACAATTGTCCTCCCTATCTTCTATACCGTCTCCTTTTATACCTCTTATTATCTTTTCCGTTCTTTCTATCTTCATTTTCGTATTGTCTTCCCTTCCTCTACCTTTTTTCTTCTTGTTTCTCCTCCAGTCTGTCTTATTCTCATGTCCTTCTCCTGCACCGTCTCCTTCTCTCATTCTTGCCTTATTAATTCGCTTTTATCCTTCACGTCAATATCCTCGTCCTTTCTCTTTCATTTCGCGTCTTACTTTTTCACTGTATTCTTTAGTTTTTTTTCCCTCATATGCTTTGTTTACACTCTATCCGCTTTAACTTCCCATTATTCTCTTTCCCTCTTTATGTTTTAGTGAGAAAGTGAGTTACCTTTTATATTAACACACACACACACACACACACACACACACACATATGCGCCCCGTCCCCTGCCCTCCCTCCCCCACCCACAAAACACACCGGGGTATCACAATGCTCCCGATCCATTATTAATAACGTAATAATAGTCTCAATTACAACAATATTGGTCAATTACTTTTTTCGAGCCCCGCAAACCCTCGTCCACACACACAGCGGCCGCTAATCACGCGCAGTAAACAATATCTGAGCCTAATTACAGCTCCATCTATCCTTGTTTACTGCCCTTCAATTATTACGTAGCGAGGGGAGCTACGGCACTGATAACCTGTACCCGGAACTCCCTGTCTGTCTGCCGGAACTGTCGAAATGGTCTGACATACCGTTTATTTATCTCTTTATCTGTCCTGCTCCATTAGCTACTTCCGCGTTGTTCTCTGTTAATTCGGCTGTCAATATTTATTTATCTTTTTATACGTTCTGGCCTATAGCGCCTTTAGACTTTCTTTATGGGCCTGGTGGTCGGCTCGAGCCCGTCATGGCACAGGCAAGTGTTTATAGTGGCGCCATATATTGGTCTGTTTTTATGTAACTAATTAGATTGTCTCCATGTGTGTCTGTTCAGTCTGTTAATCTGGTTGTCAGTATCTGCATGTCACTCGCTCAAGGAAGAGTTGTCTGTTTATCTGTCTATCTCTACTACACGATTAACCATTTCCGCGTGTCTGTCTGTTAGTTTGGTGGTCTGTCTGTCTGTCTATCTTTCTTTACTTGTTTCTGTCTCCTTTCCTCTTTTCATTTCATGTTATTATCGATATCTGTCAGTCAGTCAGTCAGTCTGTATGCTTGTCTGTCTGTGTATCTGTATGTTTGTCTGTGTGTTAGTTTATTTGCCTGTCTGTCTGTCTGTGTTTCCTCTGTCTGTTGGTCTGACTGCGCCTTCATTCATTTATTCTGTTTGTCTTAATTATTCATTCAGCTTTTCATTACCTCCTCCACTCGGCCTATCTGCACGTCTCTCTCTCCCTCTCCCTCTCCCTCTCTCTCTCTCTCTCTCTCTCTCTCTCTCTCTCTCTCTCTCACATTCTCCGAGATAACAATGTCAGCTATAAACTCGTGCGAGGAAAACCATTAAACAGCCCGTAACTCCTACTAACTAAGCGCCGTCTCACCAAGACAGCGAAGCAAAACTTGTAGAAATTACTGAAGACAACAAAGGCGTTATCAAGTTGGTTAAGGAGGACGAAGAGGAGGAGGAGGCGGAGGAGAAAGAAGGACAGGAACAATGGCTGAGTATTAAAATGCGTGACTCCCTATTAAGACAGCGCTGGGGAAACACTGATACTGTCAATTCCTCTTCCATTATAAGTTCTGATGCTTCTGTTGCTTATAAGTAGATCATTTAAGGCAACAGTGGAGGTTTGAGGAGACTGAAGAGGGAATGGAGAGCGAGAAGCTGATTTATTGACGTGCAAAACTGAGACACTAAATGAGAAAGTGAAATATGAAGAGAAAAAAATAACACTGAAATAACTGAAGATAATCTGGCACAACAAAATATATAGAAAAACGAATGTAAGGAGGAAGATAACAATAATAAGGAGGAAATTGGGAAAGTGAAAAAGATTGATAAAGAAAAAAAGAAGGAGAGGACAGTAAATAGGAGGTTGATAAAAGAGAGAAAGAAGGAAGAGGTTGATAAAAATTATGCCCATGATGTTGCACCCCTTTTTCTTCCTGTCTTCTACCTTTTAAATCCACCGCAAAGATCCTCCCCTTGCTACCTGTATTACCTCCCTCCTAAGACTTGAACATGACCGAAAGAGGAGTATCATGGCAACTTTCCAACCTAACTGAACCGATAATCTATTTGGCTTTTACTCAACTTTTGGGCTTCTACTTCTATCACCTCTTTGCTTCCGGGATTTGCTAGCTATATTAATTTGTTTTACCATTGCCTGTGATGAAAAAAATATACTAACCTCTTCATTTCCCTTGTTGCAGATTGGAATATGGTCTTTCTAATAGATGTATGTGTATATATGTATGTATGTATGTATGTTTGTAGGTAGGTACGTAGGTGTGTCTTGTCTGTCTGTATGTATATATGTATGAATGTATGATTATGTGAGCGAATCCGACCCGCACGCAATACACCAGTTCACGATTTTCTGCGCCTGGTCGGAGATGGTTTCGGTCGACCTCGTCCTCAAAAAATAAAATGGAAATAAAAGAACGAAAAAAAAGCAAAACACAAAGGGAAATACGAGATAAAATGTGTGTCCAGGGAAACGAAAGGAAGGGAAATCTGCATGAATTGAGCAAAACAAACGTGCGGTGAGAGAGAGAGAGAGAGAGAGAGAGAGAGAGAGAGAGAGAGAGAGAGAGAGAGAGAGAGAGAGAGAGAGGAAAAATCGTCTCTTCCGCCTCGAATTCCTCTTCCTTTTCCTTTTCTTCCTTTGTCTTTTATACTGGCGCCTCCTCCTCCTCCTCCTCCTCCTCCTCCTCCCTTGCATGATCTTTTTCTTTTCCTTCTTTTTGATCTATTCTTTACATTGAAACCTTTCTTATATTTCTTAGTGTTATTTCTTCTTTTATCTTCTTTACTTATCTATATCTATTTATTTATCTATCTCTGTATCTATGTAATCCTACTAATTTCTTCTCTTTCTCTACTTCATTTTCCTCTCCTTCCATTTTTTCCTTCCTTTTGCATCATATTCTATCAACCTGTTCCTTCCTTCTCCTTTGTCACCCTCTTCTTCCTTGTCCTCTCCTTCCTTTTCTTTATCACTTTTTCCTTCTGTCTCCTCTCCCTCTTCCTCTTAATTACTGACATCTCTCTCTTCCTCGTCTTCCTCTAACTTCCTAATCATCTACTCCATTTTTCTTTATTGACTTCATCATTCTTCCCCATGTCCCTCTTCCTCTCAATTATCATCCTCTCCCTTCCGCCTCCTCCTCCTTCTCCTCCTCCTCTTCTTCCTCCTCCTCCTCTGCCTTCATTATCGTCTACTCCCTTCTTCCCTTCTTTACGTCCACCTACGCATTGCACTATTTCCCTCTTCGTCAGCAATTTGTGATGATTACGGCTTTGATGAGATCCCTTCCCTCTTTCCTTCCTCTTCGATCTCCTTTCCTGTTTTTTCTCTCCTAGCTACGTTTCAGCTTTTCCTGCCTTTCAACACTTCTACTTCCCTTTCCGTGTACCTATCTTTTTCGTCAACTATTCTGATATTTCACTTATTTTAACATGTATTTATTTTTCTTTCCTTACTTTTTAACCTTCATACTTCACTTTCTGTGCAGTTTTAATTTTTCCTAATGTTCTTTTTTATATTCCTCATTTTTTTTCCTATCAACATTCTTTTACTATCTTTAAACGTTTCTCCTTTTTTTTCCCTTACAGTTAAGTCTCATGATTTCCTCTTTCCTAATTATTTGTTTAGTATATAATTTCTCTATAATTTCATAAAAATACTCCATTTCTTATTTTTTTCTTCTCCTTACTCATACTTTTCCTTCCTTCTTTCCTTCTCTTTCTTTTTATTTCTCTCTTTGCCTTATCCACCCTCTTCTTTCTACTCTTTTATCTTCCCTTCTAGATTTTGCCTGTCTCCCATCCGTACCTACTCTTTATTTCCCGTACCATTTATTTCCCTTTTCCATTCCCCCTTCCTGTTGGACCCGCATCCCGTCCTGGCCCATCACACACCCGTATATCTTCCTCCCTGACCCTAACCGGCTTCCTCCGTCCTTATCTCTTTTTCCTTCTCTCTCTCTGACCCCGCGACACACCCAAGATAAGGATTCTGAAGATAAGCGAAACGAGGAGGGGACAGAAAGAGACAGAGAGAGGAGAAGGGAGGACGGGAAGAAAGGATGAGCAAGGGATAACAAGGAAGGAAAAGGAGGAGGAGGAAGAGGAGGAGGAGGAAAAGGAGGAGAAGAAAAGGAGTCTAATAGGGAAGCGAAGGTTTGGAAGAGTGTAGTGAAAGGAAAACGAGGGAGAGAAAAATGACGAGGAAGTGAGGCTGGGAGGAGGAGGAGGAGGAGGAGGAGGGAGAGGAGGAGGAAGAGGAAATGAGCGTCTAAAAGGGAGGTTAAGGTTTAGAGGAAAATGAGGAAGGAAGAAATAAAGAAATAACTAACGAGAGGGAAGTTGAGGTAAGGTGGATGTGTGAATTAGAGAAAAAGGAAAGAACAGAATAAAAAAAAACAATGATTCGGAAAAGAGGAACAAGAGGGAAACTATAAAGGGCAAGAAAGACGACGAGAAGGAGGTGGAAGGAAAGAAGGGAGCAGGGAAATAAGATGAAGAGAAAGGAATAAGAGGAGGGAGAAGAAGAGAAGAAAAAGGAATACAAGAACTGAAGATGGAGGGAATGGAGAGTTGTGTAAAAGAAAGAAAAAAATAAAAATATGGTTGGTGTTGAGAAGGAGAGCCATCGTATCCAAACGGAAGGAGGGAGAGGAAAAAGAATAAACTGAAATATGAGAAGTAGGCAAGAATTATACACATGGAGACGAAGGTGTTGAAGAGGAGGAGGAGGAGGAGAAGGAGGGGGAGAGGAGGAGGAGGAAGAGGATAGGGTGTATCTAGGAAGACGCAAAGAGGAATAGAACTTTTTCCTTTGTGTGTGTGTGTGTGTGTGTGTGTGTGTGTGTGAGAGAGAGAGAGAGAGAGAGAGAGAGAGAGAGTCGGTAGCTGGAAAGAAACTAAAAGAAGCAGGAAAGGGAGAGAGAGAAGATTGAAGGCTAGCAGGTAGGGAGGGAGGAAGGAGGGAATCAGATGGAGAGAGAGAGAGGAGGAGGAGGAAGAACGGAGAGAGGGAGGGAGGGAGGCAGATCAAGAGACACAGTGGGAGACGAGAGGGCACTGAGAACGAGAAGGGAGAGAGAAAAAGATGAGAGAGGTAAAAACACGAGGGAGGGAGGGAGGGAGGCAGAGAAAGGTAACTCTAATTTCCTGGAAAGTGAACCGGTTTGTGAGTTCTCTTTCCCGTAATCCTTTAGACATGTGGAGAGGAGGGAGAAAAAGGAGAAAAAAGGGCACGTCAAAAAAAAAAAGGAAAAATGGGAGACATAACCCGTGTTGCTCTTCACCCTTTCTTATTACTTAAATCTATTATTCAGGAACAAAAAAAATGCTCATTCAGGAGAATAATAATTTCCTTTTAGATTTATAATGATATCCTTTGCTGTTCTTTCATATCCCTAAAAAGAAACACTACATTATGAGGAAAAAGTTTACCTCGCATCATTATTAACTAAGAAAAAATGACGAGAAAAATAATTGGCGTTTAGATGCATTATGATATATTTTGCTTTTCTTTCATATCCCTAAAAATAAAACATGATGACTTGACTAAACAAACTAAACTCAGGAGAACAATAACATCCGTTTAGATTCATAACGTAATCCTTTGTTGTTTTTCGTATCCCTTACAAGAAAATACATTAAGACTGAAAACTTAACCTAGCATCATATTAGTAAACTCCACGGATAATACTCCCCCAATTTCACTTACTACTTCACTATGCAGATCTTATTTGAGTTTCGCGGAAGTACGGAAGATGAACTGTAATAAATTCGTAGCAGGAAAAAGCCTCACGGATGTTTTGATACGAAGTTACTCTTGCATACTCCATCTTTCCATTATTTTCACTGCAAACAAATGCCGCCGCTGTACCATGAGTCTTGTTTTGCTTACTTGATTGGATTGATTAAGGTAACGATGTGGGACCAGTTTGTTATCTACGCACACTCACACACGCGCACATACACACACACACACACACACACACACACACACACACTCGAGATTAATTTACAGAACAAACCTCACTCTCTCTCCCTTTCATACTCTTTAACTCCATCACTCTCTGCCTAACTCTCTCTCTCTCTCTCTCTCTCTCTCTCTCTCTCTCTCTCTCTCTCTCTCTCTCCCTTTTCTCTCTTTCTTTCCCTTTCCCTTTCCTACTCTACATAGTTCCTCCATTCCCTTTTTGCCTTCCTCCCTTTTCCCTTCCTCCCCGATTACTCTCACCCTTCCTTTCTTCTTACCTCACTTTCCCTCTCTGTCTCTCCCTTCCACCCTTACTCTTTTTTCCGTCTTCCTCCCTTCTTCCCCATTTCCCTCCTCTATTACCCATCTTTCCACTCCTCTCTTACTTTTCCCTTTGTTTCTCCCTCCTCGTCCTCTACCTTTTTCCTTTTGTTCCCTCCTTCCCTCCCTTCCTATCTCTCCCTTCCTTCATTCTCTACAACCTATTCTCTCCTTTCTTTACTTCCCGCTGCCTGTCTTTCTTTCTTATTCTTTCCAACTATGCTCCCTCCCTCTCACCCTCTTCCTTTTCAATTCCTCCCTCCCCTTCCTCTCTCTCTCTCTCCCTCCCATTACATTAAGAGCAGCTTGTGTGGGTCTCTATCTCCCGCTGTGTTCTTTTAATTGGTGCAGATATTGACTCAAGGCTGGATATGAATGCAGTGAAAATTAAAGCACACGTACCCTCTCTCTCTCTCTCTCTCTCTCTCTCTCTCTCTCTCTCTCTCTCTCTCTCTCTCTCTCTCTCTCTCTCGTTTATTTTCTTTCTCATCAAGACAGGATTCATTTCCGCTAAAAAGATTAATTAAATACAAAATGTAAATTCCTAGAAGAGTGGAAAGTGGAAAATATGTAACCTAGCTTTTTTTTTATCTTATATTATTATTATTATCTTCTGTCTTATTTTTTTTTCTCATTCTCATTCTTCTTCTTCTTCTTCTTCTTCTTCTTTTTCTTCTTCTTCTTATTGTTTCCAGTTTTCTTTTCCCTTAACCTCTCACAACCATTCTCTATTTCTCCCTCCTTTCATCTCTTTCTACCTCTCCCTTCTACTCCTTATTCCTCCCTCCTTCCCCTTCCCCCCTTTCTACCTCTCATTTCTATTCCTTATTTCTCTCTTTTTCTCTTCCCTCCCTTTCTACCACTCACTTCCATTCCTTATTCCTCCCTCCTTCCCTTTCCTCCCTTTCTACTTTCTCTTCCATTCCTTACTCCTTTCCTTCTCTCTCCTACTACATCCCCCTTTCCATTCACTACTCTTTCCCTCCTTCCTCCCTTCCATCCTCTTCCAAGTCCTTCAAACCACAATACCAGCCTCTCCTCCTTCTCGGTCTCCTCCTCCTCCTCGTCCTCCTCCTCGTTTTGCTTCCTCCTGACGATAAATTCCGCCGCGGCATCGTTCCTGCAACACGACACGGCCACGCGGACAAAGCCCTACCAACGGGACCCACAACAGACGGCCAAGATAATTTTCCACTCACGCCGCCAGCCAGTCAGCCAGCCAGTCAGGGAACCCTCCAGCCGGCCACCCCTCAGCGCAAGTTATTCCCTCGATTTCCTGGCCAAGGCTTGCATTTCCAGCCGTGGTTCTGAGACATACACGCAGATAGACAGTCAGAGAGAGAGGACGTTAGGAAGACAGAGAAAAGTAGACAGTCATACGAACATACATACGAGCTCTTAGTCGGTCAATTCATCTGTTCTCTCTCCTGTCTTGTCTGTCTCTTTCTGTTTCCTCTTTTCTATTCTCATTTCTTTTATTTACATGTTTTTCCTTCGCCTCCTTCTCAGATTCTTGCCCTTGTTTATGTTATTCCTCCTTCTCCTTCTCCTCCTCCTCCTCCTCCTCCTCCATTCAATACCAATATTACCTCGCTACCTCATGTTCACCTCCCACTCCCGTCACCATTCACCTTCCGCCTATTACTGACACACACATCGCTTCCCACACGCCTTCCTGGAACATCTCCCACGCTCTCTCTCTCTCTCTCTCTCTCTCTCTCTCTCTCTCTCTCTCTCTCTCTCTCTCGGATGTAATATTTAGGTGTCTCGCTGTGTCCCTAATTCCTCGGCAGCCTGAGACTCCCATAAGATTTACGAGACTCCGAGGAAGCGTAAAGACTCCTTCCTCTACTTATGTTTACCTCCTCTTCCTCCTTCTCCTCCTCCTCCTCCTCTTTCTCCTTCACTATCACTCTCCTCCTTCTCTTCCTCCTCCTCCTTCTACTACTACTACCATTCTCCTCCTTTTCATCTACTAACATCCTCCTCCTTCTCAGTCACTCTCCTCTTCCCACTCACTACCCTTCACATGCCATCCTCACCACCACCACTACCGCCACCTCTTCCACCATACCACCATTCCACAGCCTCCATCTCTATTCTCCGCCTCCTCCTCCGCCTCATTCCACTATCCACCACCCTCCCACCACCTCCACCCAACTCCCCGCATCTTTACACACAGCAACACCGGATCAGTGTAAGGATTTATTAGTTTTTGTTTATCTTGTTGTGTTAACTTTGTTGTAGTGTGAGGGATTAACGCTAGTCTCGTGTTATCTTGTATCTATTTCTACTTTTATCCAGATTAGCTTTTAAGTCGTGTGTGTGTATGTGTGTGTGTTTCACTAGACACCTACACTTACTTTGCTCGACAACTATTTCTGCTATATATTATTTACACATGTTGATTCAATTAGGATGCATATTATTTCAGCCATAAAAGTTATTGATAGGAGGGTTCCAAATGCGGGAAAATGAGTGAAAGTCCTGCAATGGAGGCACCAATTAACCCTTTATACATGTATTTCAATAGTTTGCAAATAACGTTATCCTCAATAAAGGTATTTTTTATGGACACATTAAACCTTACTGGCGAGACCCTACCGTATTTACTTCCATTCTTTTTATCTTTATTTCTTTATGGTATTGTTGTTCTTAGTGGCTACACCTGACTGACACGTGACTTCAAATAAGGCTAATTAGATGCCCTTCACCTGTTCCTCGCTGCCTCCACCCACGCCAGGTAACAAAACCGGCCATAACACAGCATGCGAAACACAAATAAAAACTGCGTAATTATCCTTCACGGTCCAGGTAATGTGTCTCTTTTCTCTTTGGCGTCCTTTACTTTTGCATTCCAACAACGGAAACTCCAGGTAAAGCTAATGACCCACCTTTGACGCGCTGTGTGTTGCCTCGGGACGCGCGCCGGGCTAGCAACACCCACCCATCCACCCCCTCACACCGACACCCAGACTCACCTCCACCCATCCACCCACCCACACCTACACCCACCAACAACTACTCCCACTGAACCATCGACACCGTAACCCACATTCATATCCACATCCACACCCACGAACACCTACACCCAACCATACACTTCCAACCTCCTTCCTCCACACACTCACACCCACCCACCCATACACGTCTAACCCCTTTCCCCCTACACATACACACACACACTCTCCCCTCCTCTCCTCCCTCCCGTCATGCAGCACTCAATCATCATGCACCACTTGGCCACTCGCCGGAAAGACAGGCAAAGCGGGACACGGAGGCATTTCCACTACAAAGGCAGCGACGTTCTAATCAAGTAAATGAGCGCTAGAGGAGGAGTATTGGAGGCACCCCTTGAAACTCTCTCCCTCCCGGACCGGCTCTCATCAGCGAATGTGACGAAATGACGGAGCGAGTGAGGGCGAAGGGAAATCAACGAAGGAAGGAAGGAGGGATGAATTGTTGAAGTCTGCCATAAAAGAGGAGAAAGAGTACGATATATAGCAACCCATTACATATACAATCCTTTTTAAAATCAAGCCAGGGAGGAAGTGGTGATGAATTGTTTAAGTTGGCCATAAAACAGTAGAAAGAGCACGATCTATAGCAACCCATTACATATACAATCTTTCATAGGCTCACCAACGTGCCTTCTCTCAGTTAAATGCCACTAAACGAAAGAATGAGGACGAAACAGAGTACTTTAAAGCGTGAGTTCCATTAGCCAGAAAGAGTACGAGAAATAGCAACCCACTTCATACACAATCTTTCTTAGGCTCACCAACGTGTATCTATTACTGAAATGTGACCAAACGAGAGAATAACTACGAAAAGATGTGAAATGAGAAACTAGTGGTGAGATCTATTAGCTGATAATAATAATAAAAAGGATTAATACCAATAGCGAACCAGTGTAACTCTTTTTATGTTCATTTTTTCTTTGACTCACCGAAGTGCCTTTTATTAGTGAAATCTGATTAAACGAGAGAATGAGGTCGAGTAAAAGTAGATTCAGAGAGTAGGTGTGAGTTCTATTAGCAGACCAAAAGGTGTATACGAACAACATCGAACCAATGTATATATCCGATCTACCTCTGGCTCACGCACACGCTTTCCTCCGTAACTTTTACAAAACGAGTGAGTGAAAGCAAAACAAAATAGAATTCGCTGGTAGTGATGAATAATTCACGCTCGGCATACATAATACCGGAACTTTTACGACCGATAGCTTACACACATGCATTCTCCGTTAGCTTCAAGGACGCAGCAATGTAACGAAATAGCTCTAGACGAAAGGAAATATATAATTATAATGATTATTTTTGAGTACGCGTTATAAATGGATACATGATAAATAACAATCAAAACTTCTATCAACATTCATAGTAGTGTTTCTTGAATATTTACTTGCTTTGCCTTTTATTTATTTACTATATCCATTTTTTGCGTGATTCTTGTGGATGCAAATTACAAGTCAGGCCCAGAATTTAAAACAGATTCCAGACGGGGACAGAAGAGAAGCCCAAGGGAGGAGGATGAGGAGGAGGGGGAGAAAACACTCTGCGCTGGTCATGAAAGTCATTTTCCAGCGAAGTGTGTGTATGTGTGTGTGTGTGTGTGTGTGTGTGTGTGTGTGTGTGTGTGTGTGTGTGTGTGCGTGACCGTGTGCGTGTGTGTGTGTGTGTGTGTCAGGGCAGGCGCTTCCACGCATACATCAATCTAAATTCCTACCCTTGGACGACCTTCCCTAACACCTTGAGGCAGAGGAACCAGGTAAGGCAGGCAGGTAGGCATGTAGGTAGGTAGGTAGGTAGGCAGGTAAGGAAGGTAAAAAGTAAGAAGGAAAGAGACAGTCATATTGAGGGTAAGGAAATGAGGGAGGAAGGAAGGGAGTGCAATAGAATGGTAGGTAGAGAGGTAAGCAGACAGGTCGGTATGTGAGTAGGGAAGGAAGGAAGGACGAAGGAAAGAGATATTCATGTTGTGGGTAAGAAAGAAAGAGGAGCGAAAGGGGTCTAACAGGCAGGCAAGCAGGTATGGATGTAGGCAAGTAGCTATGTGCGTAGATGGATTGTTAGGTAGGTAGGAAAAAGGACGGAAATAAAAAGAAAGAAAACAGAAGGAATAGACAGAATAAATGGAAGAATAAAAGGACAGTGAGTGAGGGAGGAAGGGAGTCTAACAGGTAGGCAAGCAGGTATGGATGTAGGCAAGTAGCTGTCCGTAGATGGATTGTCAGGTGGGTAAGAAAAAGGACAGAAATAAAGAGAAAGAAAAAAATGGAAGAATAAAAGCACAGGAAAATTCATGCCATTAGTAAAAGAGTGACAAAGGAAAATATATACATTGGAGGTTAATACGAAAAAAAGAAAAGAGAGCATGAAGAAAGAAAAGAAGGAAGAGAGGAAGGAAGGAAGGAAAAACAAATCATTGAGTAGAGAGGTAAGGGTAAGAGAGAGTGAGATAGAGTGGGAGAGTGAGAGAGAGTGAGTGAGTGACAGAGGGATGGAGGGAAAGGTAGGAGGGAAGGGAGGGGAGGGGAGGGGAGGGGAGGGAAGGGAAGGGAAGGGAGGGAGGGAGAGTGTGTTCTGTCGTGCCATCAGCTTTAACCTGCAAATGTGGACACGAGCTCATGTCTGCCCATCACTGCGGCACCAGAAAAATCCCTCCCTCTCCCTCTCTCTCTCTCTCTCTCCCCTTCTCTCTCTCTCTGCGTGTGTCCTCCATTCCTCAGTTCTCTCTCTCTTTCTCTATCTCTCTTTATATCCATCCCATGCTCCCCTTTCTCTCTCTCTTCATTCCTTCCACTGAAAAACTCCTCGCATGCATTTTTTTCCCCTTTTCTTTCCTCTTCGTGCTTCGTAAAAACAGAGTGCAGTATTGTCTTTGATGTACTCGTGTTATCTACTCGTTTTGTTCATGTATTTTGAGTATGGTGCGCAATGTAGTGGTAGCAGTGGCAGCAGTAGTAGTAAGAGTAGTGATAGTTTCAGTGGTGGTGGCGGTAGTGGTAGTGGTGGTGGTTGTAGTAGTAGTAGAAGTAGTTACACGACTCGATGGCTCTGTAATTATTCTCGTTCATCCGTCGCTCAAGTCGCAATCACGTACCGCTATGACAGAAGTAATCCTCGCAGCCAACTGAGCCCCTCCTCCTCCTCCTCCTCCTCCACCTCCTCCTCCATGCACAGGGCTTCAATACACTTTCCTGTCACTACTCCACTTGCTCAATTCAACCCGATCCCTCCTCCTCCTCCTCCTCCTCTTCCTTCCGCACCTCCTCAGTTTAACCCTTCCTCTCCCGTGAGCGCTGTTCCACCTGCCTCATTCCATCCCAAAAGACCTAAGACATGTGGAATCAATCTCGTCCTAAGCACTCTCTCTCTCTCTCTCTCTCTCTCTCTCTCTCTCTCGCCTGCTCCGCCTCCTCCTCTCACCTATAACAGTATTCCACAAAGCATTAGATAAACTTCACCTATGGACAAATTTCCACGCCCTCTCGCCTCTTTGTGCTGAAAGGTAACTGCTCACACGCCTCCCCCATCTCCTTTTTCTTCTGGACACGCCCCCTTTAGCGTATCTACAGCCTCTTTAGCTCCATTATGGGTATAGGATCCGTTACGCTTCTGCTCCTCTTCTTCCTTATCTTCATTTTCTTTAATCTGCTCCTCTCTCCTGCTTAACCTCCTCTTCTGCCTTTTAACTGAAATATCTGCCTGATTCTCCTTTATCTTACCCCTTTTCTCATCACCTTCCTTGCTCCTCCTCTTCTTGTTTTTCTTTCTCTTTCTTTCTCATATTTCGACTAATGCTACAATATTTGCTCTTGTTAGTTCCAAATTTTTTCCTCCTCCATTTCACTAATATCTACGTGCTCTTCCTATACTTTCTACACCTTCACAGCCTCCTTCCTCCCTCCACCACGTCTTCCTTCTCCTAATACTAATATATACCTACTCCTATACTATACTCCTTCACTTCCCTCCCCTCACGCCTTCTCTTCCTCCTCCTAACACCAATATCTACTCCTACTGCTTCTATACATTCTACACATCCACCTCGTTACACGCCTCCTCCTCCTCCTCCTCCTCCTCCTCCTCCTCCTCCTCATCATCATCATCATCATCATCATCATCATCCCCTGACACCAATATCAACTCCTACTACTCCCAGCCTTTCTACACCTCCACCTCCTATCACCTCCTCCTCCTCCTCCCTTGACACCAATATCCCGCTCGTTCCCCCTTCCCAGCGCGAGGAGGTCAATACAAGCAGAGGAAAACACCGCCTATCCAAACTACACGTGTTGACCCGGCTCGGACTCTCTTGCCCCTCGCTGAGCACTTTTCGCGGCCCGGCAAGTGGATGGCGGCGCCCCAGGTGTGGAGGCGCGCACAGGTGTACCTTGGGGCGAAGTATTTTCCTCGTACGTTGTTTTGTTTTTGTTTTGTGTGAGAGAGAGAGAGAGAGAGAAATGTTCAGTCGTAGCAACCTTCAGTGTCGATGTTGGAAGCTGTTGTGGAAGATAGATAGACTGATAGATATATACAGATAGATAGAGGGAGAGAAAGAAACGGAGGGAGAGAAAGAAAAAGTGAGAGAGAAAGGGTAAAAGAAGAACATATTATGAAAAACTCACCACCAGAACCTCCAAGCACACACACTTTCTCTTTCTCTCTCTCTCTCTCTCTCTCTCTCTCTCTCTCTCTCTCTCTCTCTCTCTCTCTCTCTCGCTCACTCACTCTCTGGCGTATTCTTTCATGTCTCGCTCTCAAAGCCTGCTATCTGCCTCTCCCTGTTAGAAACTCGCCTCCAGCCCCATGTTTTCTAGATCATCCATTCAGCGGGGAGCTTTTCATAACTTCCCTCGCTCCCTGCCTCCCCACCTTCCTCCACCCACCGCCACTACCTCTCTCTCACTCCTTTCCCACTCTTCTCCACCCACCTCCACCCATACCACTCCCCTTTCCTTCCTTCCTGCCTACCCACTTTCATCCTACCTCCACTACCCCTTCCATTTCCCCATCTGTTTCTTCCCACACTCCCTTCCACCTCTCTGTTTCCAGCTCCTCCCCTTAACTGTTCATCCTCTACTCAAATACAACATCCTTTCACTTCTCTCTCTCTCTCTCCATTCCCAGCCTCTAACTACTCTTGCCTCTACCCCACTACTCTTTCCCTTCCCTTCTATCCCTCCGTTCCCACCAACATCCATCTAACTGTCCAGCCTCCGCTCCGATACCACTTCTCTTCCCTAACCCTCATGCTCTCTACCCCCGTCAGTCTTCTATTCACTCCTACCTAAACTTTATGGACCTATATCCCCATCTATCTAACGCTCTCAATGCTCCCCTACTCATCTCCCCTTTCCCCATACTTGATAGGTGAGATCTAATATCCATCACCCCTATTATCGAAGGCTCCTCCCTCTTCCTATACCTCTCCACACCTTTAATTTAACCACCACTATCACTCATCCATCTTTACCACCTCCCCTTTATTCCTCTTATTCTCCTCCACCAATTTACTCCACGGCCAGCATTCACAGATCCATCCTTCTCCCTCCTCTTCCTCTCTTCCACCCCACTCCTCTTCCTCAACCTCCTCCTTTTCCTTCTACTCCTCCTCCTCCCCCACCTCCCTGCTTTTATGCTTACCTCTTCCTGCGCTTCACTTTTTCTCTCTTTCTTTTTAATGCTGCTTCCCGCTCGTGGCTAAACGCACTGAAACATAAACAGAGAGGAAGCGAGGCGAAATAATAACGGACGAGGGAGAGAAAAAGGCAACAAACAGAGAGAGCAACGGAGGACGTGATGGAAGGCAAACAGAAGGACAAACAGATGCAGGGGAATGTGCCGCAGTAGTAAGGGACAGGGAGTAAAAGCAAAAAGATAAAGAGAAAGTAGAATGAAAGGAGATGAAGTGGCAGGAGATAAGAAGGCGGATAAGAAGAAGGGAAGGATGAAAGACTAACAAAATAACAGAGGAGAAGGAAGAATAAGAGAAAGAAAAAGGATAAAGAGACTCGTGAACACAAAGAAACACCAGACATTAGGAAACACAAACAAGAGGCAGAAGAAAGAAATACGAGATTTAGAAAAGAAAATATGGAATCACAGAAAAGAGGAGAAACCAAAGGAGGAAAACTAAAAAGATAGAAATAATAAAACATATGCTGGTGAACACAAAGACACACCAGACATTAGGAAACACAAACAGAGATGCAGAGGAAAGAAATACGAGACTTAGAAGAAAAATAAAATATGAAATCACAGAAAAGAGCAAAGGTGCAGAGAAGAAGAATAACACAGATAAATAATAAAACATATGATGGTAAACACAAAGACACTAGACATTAAGAAACATAAAAGAAGAGGCAAGGGAAGAAATAGGAGACCAGAAAAGAGAATAAGAAATCAAAGAAGAGCAGAAACAGAGATGAAGAAGAAGAACAAAGATAAATATTGAAACAGACACTGGAAAACACAAAGCGAAACCAGACACTGACAGAGGAAAGAAATACGAGACTTAGAAGAGAAAGAAAAATATGAAATCACAGAGAAGAGTCGAAACGCATAGAAAAAAGAATAACAAAGATGGACAATAAAACATATGCTGGTGAACACAAAAGCGACACCAGACATTGAGAAAAACAAAACACACGGTAAAAAAATAAAACGAGACAGAGAATGAAAATGAAAATGAAATCACAGCAAACCGAAAAAAAAAACATAAAAAAATAATTCTGGTGTGAACGTAAAAGCGACAGAAAAAGAAACTTGTCGAATAAAAAAACATAAACTTGCAAAAATAGGATTCCCGAAAGAAGCGCAGATGAAAGCGGAAGCGAAATAAAAAGAAATTATAAAGAGCAAACAGTTTTATCAGCGCTCATCAGTGAAAGAGCAACAAAAAAAGCAAGAGGATCGGAGGCAAAGAATAACGTTATGATAAAAGAATGGCCGTGAAATAAAATAAAAAAAGAGCCTGTTTGATAGACGAGAAATATAACGAAAAGAAAATGAGAAAGCAGGTTTTTATTTTTCCTTTACTGAATCGCTCGAGGTAAATGAAGGTAAAGAAATAAATTATGTAGTTTTCTCTTTACATTATTATTATTATTATTATTATTATTATTATTATTATTATTATTATTATTATTATCATTATTATTGTTATTGGTGACTCGTTATCTGCGAACTTCTCTCATAAATATTTTTTCCTCTTTTATTTACTGTTTAATATATTTCCATATGGACTCCTAATTGAACTTTCTCTCTCTCTCTCTCTCTCTCTCTCTCTCTCTCTCTCTCTCTCTCTCTCTCTCTCTTCATATCTGTTTCTTCCTCTCATTATATACAATCAATTACCTGCGAATACCTTTTCACCTCTCTCTCTCTCTCTCTCTCTCTCTCTCTCTCTCTCTCTCTGATGGTTGAGATCATTACTCTTGACTTACGAGGAAAAGGAAGCTAGGTAAGGAGAGAGATAGAGAGGAGGGAGACACGGAGGGAGAAAAAAGCAATAAGGGGAGGAGAAGGGAAAAAGAGGAGTACTTCGGAGGAGGATGTGGAGGAAGGAAAAAAATAGACGGGGTGCTTAGACGGAAAAGGAGGGGGGGGGGGGGAATTATGGGGGAAAAGGGGAAGGAATATTCGCGAGGGGGGGGGGGGCGGAAATTGGAAGAGAAAAAGGGGTTTGAGAGAAGGAAGGAGGAAGGAAAGGAGTAGGAGAAGGAGAGAAGCATAAAAGATGGGTAGGAAAAAGAGGGAACAAAAGGAACTAAGGGGGAAAGAGAGAGACAGGAGAACGTTTAGGAAGGTGAAGAGGGAAGAAAGACAATTAAAGGAGGAAAGGGGCAAAAAAACAGTCAATTAATAAAGGGAAAAAGGAAAAAGGGAACTGAGTGGGGAAAGAAGAGAGGAAGGAGAACGTTTTTTTTTTTTTTTACAGCAAAGGAGACAGTTCAAGGGCGTAAAAAAAGAAAACAATATAAAAGAAAAAAAAGTTTATGAAGGTGAAGAGGGAAGAAAGACAATTAAAGGAGGAAAGGGGCAAGGAAGGGCCAATTAATAAAGGCAATAATGAAGGAAAGGAATTTGAGGGGAAAGAGGGAAAAAAAGGGAACTGAAGGGGTAAGGGAAGAGAAAGAAGTGCATTTAGGAAGAGGAAGAGGGAAGGATGATAATTTAATGAGGAAAAGGGCAAGGAAGGGCCATTTAATAGAGGGAAAATGGAAGAAAAGGAGTTTGAGGGGAAAGAGGGAAAAAAAGGGAACTGAAGGGGTAAGGGAAGAGAAAGAAGTGCATTAAGGAAGAGGAAGAGGGAAGGAAGATAATTTAATGAGGAAAGGGGCAAGGAAGGGCCAATTAATAGAGGGAAAATGGAAGAAAAGGAATTTGAGGGGAAAGAGGGAAAAAAAGGGAACTGAAGGGGTAAGGGAAGAGAAAGAAGTGCGTTTAGGAAGAGGAAGAGGGAAGGAAGATAATTAAAGGAGGAAAGGAAGAAGGAAGGGCCAATTAATAAAGGAAAAAAGGAAGAAAAGGAGTTTGAGGGGAAAGAGGGAAAAAAAGGAAACTGAATGGGTAAGAGAAGAGAAAGAAGTGCGTTTAGGAAGAGGAAGAGGGAAGGAAGATAATTTAATGAGGAAAAGGGCAAGGAAGGGCCATTTAATAGAGGGAAAATGGAAGAAAAGGAGTTTGAGGGGAAAGAGGGAAAAAAAGGGAACTGAATGGGTAAGGGAAGGGAAAGAAGTGCGTTTAGGAAGAGGAAGAGGGAAGAAAGATAATTAAAGGAGGAAAGGGGGAAGGAAGGGCCAATTCATAAAGGAAAAAAGGAAGAAAGGGAATTTGAGCGGAAAAAGTAGAGGAAAGGAATGCATTTTCGGAGGTGAAGAGGACCGAAGAGGTGTTTAAATGGTCTGGGGAGTGAAAGGCAAGTTGAAACACCTGTTGTGAAAGATAAATAGTGCTTTTCTCTCTTTCTCTCTCTCTCTCTCTCTCTCTCTCTCAATGGATAGATGAATGACTTTCTCTTCAGTGTGTGCTTGTGTTAAATAGAAAGAGGAGGAGGAGGAAGATGAAGAGGAGAAGGAGGAAAAAAGAGGAGGAGGAGGAGGAGGAGGAGGAGGAGGAGGAGGAGGAGGAAAGGAAAAGAGGTTGAGGAGGACATCAAGAGAATCAATCGTCGTCGTGTCCACATGAATTCCAAACTTTTTCATTTTGTGTGCAGAAAACACACACACACACACACACACACACACACACACACACACACACACACACACACACACACAACCCCCCCCACCCCTTTCACACACAAACACACATATTCCCCCGTCCTCCCCCCTCACACAGACAGGCATACCCATTAACCCCAACCTCCCCATACAGACGTCCCCTACACACACACACCCTCTCCACCTCACCAACACCCACATAGACCCCCTTCCCTCCCCACTTCCCCTCCCCCTCCCCCTTTCCCCCTTCACACCCACAGTCAATCGATCACCATTCTTCACATAACTTACGCCCCGTCATAACAGGTCCGCCTCGCGTCCCGCCTCCCAGACATTTATTCCGGCCAACATATCGGCACCCAAGTTCCTTCCCCTCGCTGGCCGCCGGTGTTCGTTGGTAGGCTTCGTTAATCGGACATATTAATCGTAATTTGCCCCCTTTATAGCGTTACAGAGGAGGGAAAAACAGTTGTGGAAGATTAGAAAGGCAATCTCTCTCTCGTTCTGGCTATCTCTCTCTCTCTCTCTCTCTCTCTCCCCTTTTGATTTGTTTTTCCTTATCTGTTTTTTGTTTGTTTGTTTGCGTTTTCTGCATTTGTGTTTGCCTTCTTTACTCCTTCTCCCTCTCTTTTTTTTATTTGTTTTCCTTCTTATTTTATTCCTCTTTTTTGTTTCCGTGTGTATATGTATTACCAATCCAATCCTTTTCTTCTCTCTTCTCTCTCTTCATTTATTTTTCCCTTCTTCGGTTTTCGATATATTTTTTTTAGATTTTTTGGGCACATGTTTGTATTTGCCTTGCCTACTCTCTCTCTCTCTCTCTCTCTCTCTCTCCGCCTACCCCCCAGAGTGATTGATTCCCACTTTTTTAGAGTTACCCAAAAAAGTTTTTAGTCCCGTTTTTTCTCCATTCGGTTCATGCGACTTCCCAGCGAGCAAAGCAATACAGTTTGATTAATTCCCCTACGCCTACCTTCTCTCTCTCTCTCTCTCTCTCTCTCTCTCTCTCTCTCTCCACTTCATTTACCACATTTCTCTCATATCGTTCTTTCGCTTTCTCTACTCTCTCCCTCCAACTACTTTCTCATCGACCACCTCTCTCTTCCACTCACTCTCTCCCTCTCCCTCTCCCTCTCTCTCTCTCAGCGGGGTCACCGGAAAGGGGCAATAAGGAGCCGTGTAATCAAAGGTCTTCCCAGCAACAGTAATTAGCAGATAAATGATCCTCTTTGAAGCCTTCTGGAGACCACTTATGAGGGAGCTAGAGCGCGAGAGCGAGAGAGAGAGAGAGAGAGAGAGAGAGAGAGAGAGAGAGAGAGAGAGAGAGAGAGAGAGAGAGAGAGAGAGAGAGAGAGGAAGGCCTTCAGTATTAATTCCAGGCAGCCAATTCAGGGCACGTCAACAGCTAATTTTTGGGCCGCGAAGTTCACCTGGAAACTCCTGATAAAACCCGCCGGAACACCTGTCATTAGGCCGGCAGGTAATTTCCGTGGTTCACCTCCCCATTCAAGGTTCTGGCTCTCAAAATAAAAATAAAGTTACTAAAAAATGATAACAAAAGCCCCAACAAAACAACAACAGCATAATAATAATAATAATAATAATAATAATAATAATAATAATAATAATAATGGTAATATTGCTTTTGGGTCAAGGTTATTACGTGAGGAAGCGAGTAATGCAAAAATAATACCGTTCGGAATAGTTGATCTTTCTTTTTCTTTTTCTCCTTGTTCCGTCCCTCTTCCTCGTCCTCCATCTTGAAATTCCCTTGCCTTTCCTTTCCTTTCATCTCCACCAACCTTCACGTGTCCCTTGCCTTCCCTTACTAATGAGACCAATAATCTCTCTCCTTCCTTTTATTTCCTTTCCTTTTCCTGCTCTTGCCTTCTTTTTGCTTCTATTTTCTTTACTTTTCTTTCTAATTTCTTTTCCTTCCCTTCGGTTTTTCATTTTCTTCGACTTCGTTTCCTTTCCCTTCGATTCTTTGCTCATTTTCACATTTACAATTCCCTTCCCTTACCAGTTTGTATATTCTTTTCTTTCTTTCCTTTTTTTCCATTCCTTCCTTCCTTTTTCTCCTCTTCCTTTCCCGTACATTCCCCTCTCTTCTATTCCCCTCCGTTAAATTCCTCCCCTTCCGCTTCCCCTTCACTCCACACCCCTCCTCCATCTCTCTTCCCAATCCATCTAGCAATAGTTCCGGGAATAGGGGAAGGATTAATGGACACACACACACACACACACACACACACACACACACACACACACACACACACCTAAAAAAAACTATACCAATATCTTCTCTATATATATCCTGGCATTGCAAAACGTTGATTAAAAGAAACACATCATCACCATCATCGTCGTCATCATCATCATCATCATCAAACCGTCAAACTCTTTCTTTAGCACTGTCAGTCCCTTCATTAATCATTCTCAACCCAAATCCAGGAGGAGGAGGAGGAGGAGGAGGAGGAGGAGGAGGAGGAAGAGGAGGGGAAAGAGGTGGTGGTGGTGGTGGTGGTGGTAGGGGCTGTAGCCATAATGGAAGAGGAAGAGGGTGAGGAGGAGGCAGAGGAAGAGGAAGAGGAAGAGGAAGAGTAGAGGAAGGGGAGGTGAGTGGTTCTTCCTTCCTTCCTCCATTACCTCCATTACGTGGGCAGAAGAAGAGATATCGGAGGGAGGAAGGAAAGAGGGAAGGAAGGAAGGAGACAGTGGCGGAGATGGAGGAGGAGCAGGAGGAGGAGGAGGAGGAGGAGGAGGAGGTCGAAGAGGAGGAAGAGGAGGAGGACGAGGACGAGGAAGAAGACGAGGACGAGGGGGAGGAGGTCGAAGAGGAGGAAGAGGAGGAGGACGAGGACGAGGAGGAGGG
>NC_066521.1:20042109-20124609 GCF_024679095.1 Eriocheir sinensis | reverse complement strand
TTTGACTCTCACGCCACATTACACCCATAAACATCCTCCTTTGCCTTTCTCTTTTCCTTTTGCCTGGCAGCTCCATCTCCATCATCCTTTCTCCCAATAACCCAGCATCTCTTATCTACACGTGTCCAAACCATCTCAATCTTAACACACTGAGCTTGTTTCTGTATGTTTCTGAATTATCTCTGGAGGTCTAATACAGTCTAGTTCTATTAATCTACTTTTTAAGCTTTTTTCCTTCTTGTTTATAATTCTAGGTCTATTTTCCCACACTTTTTTAACATCTTTTATTGCGTTTGTAGATTTTAATTCTACTCTATCACTTTTATTTGGCATTTTCTATTTGTGTATTTTGTTCCCACTGGCGGTCATCTATCACGCGCTAATTTATCACATCAGGATCACAGTCTCATCATTTCTCAGCGTCAATAATAACTTCTGGTGGGTCTTATTGTGCGCCCCCTCCACGCCTGCGCCCGACCCGCCTTCCCTCTCCTATCCGTTATTGATATTAACGCCTCGTCCTTCTTAGACATAATATCATAACCTTTTCCTTCCCCAGCACCAGGAGCAAGGTCTCATCTATTCTTCACGTCACATATCTCTCTCTCTCTCTCTCTCTCTCTCTCTCTCGGTAGCATTCTTTTTATCCCACGCATTAGGAGCAGCGTCTTCTCTTTTCCTCGCGTTCATTCTTATATTCTCTCTGTTTTCCTTTCCCTCTTCACTGACGCTAACGTTCCTTCTGTCAATATCATGCTAGTAATATCACCACCTCTCTGTCTCACTCTCTCTTACCTCTTCCCCTTTCCCCCTCAATATCCCATCACTAATCCTCCTCTACCTCTCTCCCTCCCCTCAGACACAACGACCTGGCGTGGAACATCCGTAACTTCGTGCACAACAAGCTGGAGAAGGTGGACCTGTCGCAGAACCTGAGCACGGTGGAGCCCTGGGGCGGCTCCCCGTGGTCACACACCGACCTGGCCCGCCTCAGACACGGCAGAGTGGGCGCGCAGGTGAGTGTGAGGTTGCGGAGGGGAAAGGAGGGATGACGGGGCAAGGGGAAGGGGGGGAAGGATGGTTGGATAAGTAAAAGGCAGGTCAAGTAAAGAACGGCTGACAAGGGATGTAAGGAGATGCTGACAGGGGCTGGCGGCAGGAAAGGTAAAGAGAAGACGACGGCAGAGAGTGAGGGAGGCTAATGATGGCTGGGAAAGTAAAGGACATGGCAGGGTACAGCAGGTAAAGAAGGGGTGACAGGGGTAGTAGGGGAGCGACTACAGGGGCTAGCGGCAGGGAGGGTGAAAAGGGGATGACAGGGCAAGAGAGGCTGGGTACTGATGGCACAGTAATGGGCATGGAAGGGCAAGGTGAGTAAAGAAGAGCTGACAAGGGGTGTGCGGGACGCTCAAAGGGGCTGAGGTTTGGTAGACGCCAGAGAGTGGTAATGAGGGGTGAGGAAGGGTGAGGGGAGCCATGAAAGGGTGAGTTGCGCCAGGTGGAGTTCTGCTGACAGGGAACAGAGAGGGGTGAGGCTACAGGGAGAGGCAGGGAGGGTGAGGGTGGGCAGGCATTGGATATGAAAAATGGATAAAGGTGAGGGAAGGATTTGGACTCTGGATGGAAGGGAGAGAGGGAGAGGAGGAGTGGACCGGAATAGGGGAAGGGAATGAAAGGGAAGGGAGGAAGGATATGGGCCGTGGCGAGGGTACAGAAGAGGGAGAAATAGTGGTATGTGAAGGCTGGGTCGCAGGGAAGGGAAAAAGAGTGAAGAAAGATGGAACAGCAAAGAGGGGGAAGGGAAAATATGAGGTGAAATGGAGGAAAAGGAAGGACGGGAGGAAGAGGTGAAATGGAGGAAAAGAAGGAGGGAAGGAAGGCGGTGAAAGAGAGGAAAAGGCAGGTGGGGAGAAAGGAAAGCGTGAGGTGAAATGGAGGAAAAGAAGGAGGGAAGGAAGGCGGTGAAATGGAGGGAAAGGGAAGGAGGAGGAGGAAAGAAAAGGTGAAATGGACGAAAAGGAAAGAGATAGGAGAAAAGAAAAAAATTGGTATGGAATGGAAATGAAAGATTGAGAGAACAGATGAGGTAGAATGAAAGAAAAGGAAATAAGAGAGAACAACAAAGAGAGGAAATAAAAGAAATGGTGAATGAAAGAATAAAAAAAAAAGCAGAGAAGGGAGTGAAAGAGATGAGATACGAATGGAAGAAGAGATGAACAGATGAACATGAGAAAGAAAACATGACGGGCGTAAAAGTGAAAAATAATAAATACACAGAAAAAAAGGAGCAAGAAGAAAATGAGAAAGAGATGGAAACATAAATAAAAAACATCTGTATAAAAAAAGAGAAGGTTACGAAAAAGAAAGATATAAACGGAGGGAAGGAAAGAAGTGGAAGAGGGAAGAGGAAAAGGTGAAGTACATGAAAGGGGCGGACTATAGGGTGGCTGAAATGGCAGGTTGAAGGTAAGGCAACACAGGTGTAAAAGTCAAAGCCGCAGGTGTTTGATGATATGTCTCAGGTGAAAAGGTGTGTTAATGAGATAAGGGAGAGGGTGAATAAGAGAGAGAGAGAGAGAGAGAGAGAGAGAGAGAGAGAGAGAGAGAGAGAGAGAGAGAGAGAACCTAAACCACCACCGGTCTTTTATCTAATATGTTCGTCCCCCCAAAACAACTCCAGGATCTCTATACGACTCAACAATTATAATTATGGAGAGAATGGACACGTGTCAGAACCAGAAATCTCTCTCTCTCTCTCTCTCTCTCTCTCTCTCTCTCTCTCGGGCCTGGGGCGGCAACACGGACACGGTGGGTGATAAAATATTCACCCTCGTTCGCCCTCACTGTGTTTGTAGGGCGCAAAGGGGAGGTAGATGAAGGGGGGAGGGGGCTATGAGAGGGGGGACTATTGGAAGGTAGAATGAGAGGAGGGGGAATGAAAGGAAGGGAGGTGATGAGTGAGAGGAGCTGGTTAGGTGGATAGGGTGGGGAGAGTGGTGCAGAGGGGGTGGAAGAAGATGAAGTGGGAGAGGAGGTAGGAGGTGAAGGGGGGAGCGCTTGGGAGGAAGATGAAGGGGGGTGCGAGACGAAGAGGGGGGGGGCGATGGAGAGGTGGATAAAATAGGGAGAGAGGTGAAGAAGGGGAGGTTAGTGAAAGGGGGGAGCGAGGTGAAGAGGGGGTGAAGAAGAGGGGGGTGCTTGGGAGGGAGCTGAAGAGGGGTGAGAGGGGATGAAGAGGGGCAAGGGAAGAGGGCTGAAGAGGGACATTGGAGAGGCAGATTAAATATTGGACGAATGGTAGTAAGGATCTCTCTCTCTCTCTCTCTCTCTCTCTCTCTCTCTCTCTCTCTCTCTCTCTCTCATCCATATACACTTTTTTGTATATATATTCTGTGTCCGATTTTCAAGTATACATTTTTGCACGGCGGAATAAAAATAAAATAAAATGAACAAAAATAAAGGGAAATACAACATATGCACACACGTATTTCCTCTGGTCAGATTACAAACCCTTTCTGCCGTCACCATATGTTGAAAAAACTACGCCATGTTTTTTTTTGTTTTTTTTTCATATTTTTACGCGCCCAGAATCCCGTGCCGTGACATCTCATTCGGTATAGCATCACATCATATATTGCAACCTTGACTCATTCATTCCACCAGCACCTTTTACCAACATATCTCATTCTGCACAGTTTCATATCATATACCGAACCCTTTACCCGCATATCACGTTCAGTACAGCAATACTTACCTAAACATCGCAACATCCCATTCCAAATAATATCTTTAAATGTAACTTTTGACAGCGGACATCTGCCACCACAACGAAGCGAGATGAAAGAGGATATAAGCCAAGGAAATGCATGAAACAATTCCAATGCAACATACACGAAGACGAAAACATAGCCAGAGAAGGAGGAAACACACACATAAGGTTATTATTATTATTATTATTATTATCATTATTATTATTATAAGCTACAAAAGCATCCCTTCACGGTGCAGATACAACAAGCTGAACCACACAAAATACCAAAAGGTACTGGAGAAAAGCAAAGGCAACGAATAGTTAAGAAACTGGCCAGTCAAAACGTTGACGCACCCCGTACCCCGAAACATTGAAGGCACGAAAACTACAGCAAACAAGGAAGAAATGTTACACGTATGACAGAGAACATTAACCAAGCCAATGCAGGGAACACTTTCAACACGATATTCACGAAGCCGAACACGTGACCCGAGAAAGAGGACACACAGCTTCACACATAAATGTAGCGGGCACTAGAAAACTACATATATCAGCAGTGTGATTAAACTCACGAGAGAGTACATTAACCAAGCCACTGCAAGGACCACTTCCAACACGAAATTCCCAGCAGCCGAACACATAAACAGAGAATGAGGAAACACACACCGATAAGACCCCCCAAAACTATGAAAACAAGGACGACATTAAATTTACGACAGAGTACATTAATCAAGCCAGTGCAGGAAGCAGTTCCAACACGATATTCCCAGCAGCCAGCGTGGGACCGGGGCAGGAGATACAAGACCATGAAGGGACACTCAGCCAACGCCAGGAGCCATTAAGCAAGCAGTCACTCGGGAAATTAACACACGATGGACGGCCGTAAATGAAACATGTGTCCTGGCCTGCTCATAAACTCACACTTCGCTTCCTCTTCATCTCGCAATATAGACACGCATTTGCTAGGGACACGAGACACTTCCTCTTCCTCTACTTCCTCTACTTTCATCGAGCTTAAATCTACCACCTTCCTCTACCACGTGTCCAGGCTTGCTCATAAACTCGCATCTCGCTTCCTCTTCATCTCGCGATATAGACATGCTTGTTAAGAACACGAAACACTTCACTTCCTCTACTTCCTCTTCCTCTACTTTCACTTAGCCCAAATCAATCGTCTTCCTCTCTAACATAACCTACCCTATCAAAATCCTATGCCAACCCAAAACATCCAAAAGTAATATAATCTAACTTAACACGATAGGGAGAGAGGCAAAGGGAGGAAGGGAGGAAAAGGGAGAGGGGCAAAAGTAGATACAAGGTCGTTAGGGAAGGGAGGAAAGGGTGAGGGCCACGGGTGAGAGCTGAGCCTAAGACTATCACTGCTATCAAAATCCTCACTTAATCTAACTCAACGATAGAGAGAGCCAAACGGACGGAAAGGGAAGTAAAAGGATGGTTCAAAAGCACAGGATAGGAAAAGAAGTGAACAGAACGCAGGATAAATGAATGAAAGGAAGGAATGGACAGAAGTAGATGCAAGGTCGTTACGGAAGGGAGGAAAGGAAGAGGGCTAAGGTAGAGAGAACCAAACGGACGAAAAGGGAAGTAAAAGGATGGTTCAAAAGCACAGGATAGGAAAAGAAGTGAACAGAACGCAGGATAAATGAATGAAAGGAAGGAATGGACAGGAGGTGATCCAAGGTCGTTAGGGAAGGGAGGAAAGGGAAGGGCCGCCGTGGGTGAGAGCAAAGCCTGGGACCGTCACTGTACCAAATCATAGCCCTCCCGCTCTATTGCTTTCAACTCAGGCTTGGCGGCGGATACACGAGCTCTCGGCGGCCCGTTTTCGCAGCAGCCTTCCCGAGCGGTGCTATTACTGCACATCCCCGCGCGATTACTCCCAATAACGCGTAGTTTTGCCTAAATAAATTACTTCGGAAGCACAGGAGGTCGCTGCTGCTGCTGCTCTGCCTGCTACTTCGATTACAATTCCTATGAGACCTAAACTTTATCTTATCTACCGGTTTACACCCTTACGATCACTCCTAGTACACTTAGTTTTCGCTAAATAAATTACTTCGGAGTTACAAGAGGTCGCTGATACTGTCCCTCCTTTCCCTGCTACACTGACAACCTTTCCTATGAGATCTAAAATTTATCTCTATTAGTTTACAGCAGGGGTTCCCAACCTTTTTGTTCCTCTGTCCCCTTTGGGCATTTTTATGGGTTCCCGTGTACCCCTAAAAATTTAGGACAAAAAAACGATGAAATTGTAAAATTTTGATATTATTTTATAATGAAATATGTATGTGTAGACTGATGATATAATTTAAATAACAGTTTTGCTTACTAAAATAAGGAAATTGAAAAAAAATACATGACATTGTGCAATTTGAATGCAGATTACAACACCATGTATTGTACAGTAGTGGTTATTCTCTCGGACCCAATGTACCCCCTGAAAAGTGCAAATGTACCACTGGGGGTACATGTACCCCAGGTTGGGAACCCCTGGTTTACACTATCGCGATCACTCCCAATGTCACGTAGTATTCCCTAAATAAATAGGAGTTCAGGAGCGCGAGAGTTCGCTGAAACTTTAATCTCCTCTTCCTGCCAATACCATTACCTTTCCAATGAGAGCTAGACATTTTCCCATTTCTACCACCTTCACCAGCCATTATTACTGTAAATTACACGTAGTTTCCATGAATACCTGAGCAATTGACAAGCACTAGTGGTGACTGACTGCATCTAGTCTTCCCCTTACTATTCGTATGAGACCAAAACTATTCTTCATCTTTCTGTACTTTTTTTTAATACTCACAAGTACGGTCGATAACACGCAGTCGTTTCACACACTATTTAAATACTTACATCTTTCTCTCCCTTCTTTCATTTCTCATCCTCTTTATTTCCTTCCTTATCTCCCTTTAATACCTATATCTTTCTCTTCATTCTTCCTTGCTCTTTCATAATCTCTTTTTTCTTCCTTCCTGTTTCCCTTCAATAAACGATTCTTCTTCTCCTTGCTCTTTTCCATTTCTTTTTCTTTCTTCATTTTCTCCCTAAAATAGCAACATCTTCCTTCCCCTTCCTCTCTGCTCCTTCCCCTTCCGGGTTCGCCTCTTCCCCTCTCCTCTTAGACACGCATTATTTAAGTTAACAACAGAGAAACGGGTTAATTTGGCAGGCTGTTGTGACCTAGTTCTGAACCCGGAAATGCAAACTCTCTCTCTCTCTCTCTCTCTCTCTCTCTCTCTCTCTCTCTCTCTCTCCCCCTTCTCATATACCCTCACTACAAACCAACATGTCATCTGGTATCTATTTATTCTTCCTATGTTCTATTCTAAAGCAAACACTTGTCAGTAAATAACTCTACGGAGAGAGCATGCCATATTTCACTACCTCGAAGAATTTACCCCGTAGATTTGCCTGTATGACTGTCTATCTGTCTGTCTATATGTCTGCCTCCGTCTATCTGTCTGTCTGTGCATGTGTCTGTATGTCTGTCTATATCTCTCTCATGCCTTAAAACTATATACACATCAGCCACAGTAACGAAACAAAAAAGAGAACTATCAAAGCATTCATAAATGTCAAGTACTGTGAGGGAAACAAAAGGAGGATGAAAAACAAAAGCTTCTGAAATGACGGGGGAAGCTGAAACAGAGGCAATCGAGTGAGAAAATGGTGAAAAGAGAAAAGGATAAAGAAAAAGAATAGGAAAAAGAAAAAGAATGAAAAACAAGAGGAAGAACATGAAAGCTCACAAGATAGCAAGCGGAGAAAAGAAAGAAAGAAACCTTGAGTCAAAGGATGGAATATAGAACAAACGGAAACTAGGGAAGAATAGAAAATAATTACAGTCGAGTGAGAAATGGAAAAGAAAGAAGGTTAAAAAAATAAGAACATAAAAGAAAAAAAAATAGGAAATCTCTCAACGCAGCAAGAAAAAAAAATAGAGAAAACTGGTATCAAGAGTCGGAATAAAATAAGATAAAAGA
This sequence comes from Eriocheir sinensis, assembly GCF_024679095.1. Classification (NCBI taxonomy): domain Eukaryota; kingdom Metazoa; phylum Arthropoda; class Malacostraca; order Decapoda; family Varunidae; genus Eriocheir; species Eriocheir sinensis. The sequence continues at coordinate 20,116,851 of NC_066521.1, read as the reverse complement.
ATAAGAAAATAAAAAAAGCATGAAAAAAAATAGAGAAGAACAGCGAAACGCACAAAACAGCAGCAAGCGGATAAAGAGAAAGAAGGAGGCTGATAAAATATGTAAAAATAATAATATAACGAGATAAAGGAAAACGAAATATGAGCTCCAAATAATACGAAAACAAGAGAAAAAGAAGAATAGCAAAACTGAGAGACATGAGAGTAGGCGAATACAAGAAAGGAATACAGATGGACTCAAAAAAGTTAGAATTCACACATAACAAAAAAATAAAGAGAAACTAGAAAACAAAATATGAGTTATTGAAAAAAAAAAAACATCACACAGAGAACCAAACAGAAAGCAAAGCACTTCAATAAAACAAAAAACAAAACAAAAACATCAAAAAGTAATAAAAATATACCTCTCCTTTTTTTCAATGTATTTTAAAAGCGCCAATTCCGTCAATATAAACCTACCCATTTTCTGTCAACATAAACGCACCTTCTTTTAGCCCAATGCGATGCGGAGGGCGAGCAAGGGTGCGGTTTGGGGGAGTAAAATAACCCAAGGGAGGAGAAGGCGAGAGAAAAATGTTCCCTCACTAATAATTTGATATCGACTGCATCTCATACGGAATTAGAATCTCAGGAAGGGAAGAGAAAGGAAGGGGAAGGGAAGGGAAGGGAAGGGAAGGGAAGGGGAGAAATGTGAATACAATGACGAAAATGGATATGAAGGGAAGGAAATATAAATGCATAGGATGGGAAGGGTCGGGAAAGGCAAGGGAGGAAAGTGAAGGTAAGGGAAGGGAAAGGTAGGGAACGGAAGGAAAGGGAAGGGAAGGGAAGGGAAGGGAAGGGAAGGGAAAGGTAGGGAAGGAAAGGGAAGGGAACGGAGGGGAAAGTGAGGAAAGGAGAGGAAATACAAGGGAACGACTGGGAACTGAAGGGAAAGAAATATAAAAGAATGAATGACAAATGAATGAAGGGAAGAGATGAAAACGTACCTAAAAGAAATAAAAGCAATGGAGAGGAAAAAATAGAAGAAAGATAAATAAAGGGAGATAAATGAAAGAGAAAAGAGAGTAAACTGAAAACAATGAAACAAAGACTGTGGAAGGGGAAAGAAAAAAAAAGCATGCAAATTCTGCAGTGAGTGGAGGAGGAGGAGGAAGAGGAGGAGGAGGAGGAGGAGGAGGAGGAGGAGGAGGAGGAGGAGGAGGAGGAGGAGGAAGAGAGTGAGTGAGGAGAAAATTAATGCAGGCAAGCGAAGGAGATGCGAATCTGAAAGAGAGAGAGAGAGAGAGAGAGAGAGAGAGAGAGAGAGAGAGAGAGAGAGAGAGAGAGAGAGAGAGAGAGAGAATACGGCAGGGAGAGAAGATACGGTAATGGTGATGCTGGTGGTGGTGGTGGTGATGCTGGTGATACTCATGGTGGTGGTGGTGGTGGTGGAGGTGGTGGTGATTACTACGGAAGCTGAGCGCGTGATATGACTGTGATTTTGGTGATGATGGCGTGCGGGAGAGGGGCATAATTTACACCGTTTGTTTGTCGGTGTTGTTTTGGTGGAGGTGGTGGTCAAGGTGGTGGTTATGGTGGTGGTGGTGGTGGTGGTGGTGATGATGACTTTGAGCTGGAGAGAGGGTGGAAGGGTTTACAGGAAAGAGGGAGGGAAGTGTTGGAGTATCGAAAGAGAGAGAACAAAAGGGGATAGAAAAGAGAAAGAGGGAGAGATGGAGACGGTAAAGGAAAGGAAATACGACAGAACGCAGAGGAGAAAAGAGGAATGGAGGAAAAACAAAGAAAAAAAGGGTGATGCAGGGAGAAGCGGAGGAGGGAAAGAGAAAAACATGGAGAGGAAAATAACAGAAAAGAAAGGAGAGGAATGAAGAATAGAGCAATGGAGGGAGACAGGAACAAAGAGAGGAAAAGAGAGAGAAGCAAAGGAGGAGAAAGGTAGAGGAAGTATAGAAGAGAAATATGAGAAAACAAGTGAGGGAAAATCAATAGGTAAACAAAAGGGGGAGAGAAAGGAAAGAAAAACAAGATACAAAGATAGACAAAAACAAGAAAGAAAGAAAACAACACGAGAAAGACAAAAAAAGAGGGCGAAGAGACATGGTGAGGAGGAGGAACCAGGAAGTGAGGGAGGGAAAGAATGAGAAAAGGAGGGAGGGAGAAAAAAAAGGAGGGAGGGAGAGAAAACAGAGGAAGGGAAGAATCAACCTTAACACGAAACGCTGGTGGAGATATTGACTTATTTCCTGTCATGGACTGAAGCCAACTCACGGGGGGAGGGGGGAAGGGAGGGGGAAGGGATAGGGAGGCAGGGGAGGGGGTACGTTTTTTTCCATCGTGTCAACATTTCCTCGCTAAACCATTAACTCGTCGTCCCCTTGATGTCGGTTAGCTCATTGATGTTGTTGTCATTTTTTCCTCATCTATTACGTAAGTCTTCTTATTTTCCTGACAGTAATCTTGTAAGTTCAATTTTTTGCCAAACTTGTGTCACATCTTTTCATGTATCTCTTTCTCGTTCCTTCTCTCTCACCCCATTCAACTCTTCTAATTCTCTTACCGTTTTTCTTCATTCCCTTCTTCATATTCCGTGTTTTCTCAGTCTCTCACGCCATCTCCCCTCTTTCTGCTTGTCAATATTTTCACGCTAAACCATTAACGCGGTGTCCCCTAGATGTCAGTTACTTCATTGATGCTGCTGTCATTCCTTCCTCACCTATACTTTACCACATCGTAATTCTTCCTTTTGTTTTAATAGCACTCTTATAAATTCATCTTTTTGCCAAACTGTGTCAACTTCGCAATCCCCTTCCCTTCTCCTTTTGGTTTCTCCGTTTTTGTTCAATCATTTCCGGTTAGTTTGTTTCCTCAATTCATACTATCAATCCACTCTTCATTTTTCAAGTATTTCTTTCTCATTGTTTATTTTCTATGTCTTTCTTCCCACATATCACATTTATTCCTCTTCCCTCCTTCATCTTCCTTTTCCTTCTCCCTAGTCTCCTTTTCCTGTTGTTTCTTTCTACGCTCTTCATTTCACCTAACTCATATTTTTTCTCTCATTTTCCCCTACCAATAAATACCTCTCTTTACCTTTTCCACCCTCTGTTCCACTAATACACTTACTATCTCCTCTTCTCTTCCTTTCCTATCTGTTTCCTTTCCTCTCCTCCCCTTGACGCTTTCTATATAACCGATGATATTTTTCTCACTCACTTTTCCTCCCATTTCTTTGCCAAAACCGCCCTCCCTTTCCCTTTTTCTACCTCCCTTTTTCCTATTACATTTACTCTCTTCTCTTCTCTTCCGTTTCCTTTCCTCTCCCTCTCTTCCTCCCCTCCCCTTCCCGACATCACCAGACCCATCATCATCATCACCATCACAACCACGGCATCCTGTGTGTGTGTGTGTGTGTCGTGTGCGTGTGTATGTGTGCGTGTGTGTGTGTACATAGCGCTGGAGTGGTGCCCATCTCCCTAACCTACACAAATACTGGGATAAAAAAGTAAGGCTAAACCTATTACTCTCTCTCTCTCTCTCTCTCTCTCTCTCTCTCTCTCTCTCTCTCTCTCTCCACCCAGCCTGTCCAAACTTTGAGGTTTATGTCACAGTCTCTCATAAGAAATATATAGGGCAGGAGGAGAAGGAGAAGAAGAGGGAAAGGAGGTGGAGGAGAGGAGGAAAATGAGGAGGAAGAGGAGAGAAATGAGTTAAAGGAGGAGGAGGAGGAGCAGAGGAATAGGAAGAGGAAGAAAAAGCGGAAAAGAAATTGAAAGATAATAACGAGAAAGATGAGGTAAGAGAAGAAAGAGGAAGGAAGAGAGAAAGAGGAAGAGGAAGCGGAAGAGGAGGAAGTTCATGGGGAATGGGATGTTTGCGTAGACACTGATTCAATGCCGTTAGGAACCTTAAGTCTTGCCTGACGTTTCAAATTGTTGTTGTTTTGTTGTTGTTGATGTTGTTGCTATTCTCTTTTCCCTGGTGCTAAGTAAAGACCCTTCCCTCCTTCAACTCGCATCCTAACTCTCTTTCCAACACTCAACCCTTTCTTTCATTCCCTTTTTGCCTCCTTTCCCCATCTTTAATGTGTTTTCTCAACCTCTTCCCTCATCTCACCTCCTTCGCATTTCCTCTTTCTCTTATTTCTTCAACTCCCTTAACTCTCATATCAAGACTAACCCCTTATTCCATTCCCTTTCCTCCTCGTCCCCTCACTTTTTCATATGTCGTATTATCTCAGCCACTCACACCACCATCTCACCTCCTTCTCTTAACTCCTTCAACTTTCATCTCCCTCAAGTCTCATCTCAAAACTAACACCTTATTCCATTCCCTTTCCTCCTCATCCCCTCCCTTCTTCATATGTCGTGTTATCTCCTTCTCTTAACTCTTTCAACTTTCCCAACTCTTTTCAAAACACTAACCCCTTCTTTCCATTCAGTTTCCTCCTCCTCTCTTCCCTCCTTCATATGACCTGTTATCTCCGCTTCTCACACCGTCTTCTCGCCCTCGGCTTCCATAGGCGGGTTCATTAGGGCGGGAAGGCGGCCTAGAAGATGTGGTCAAGAAGGAAGTTGGATTTATCGAGTGATACCGAGGCTGTCAGATTGGCCGAGCAGAGGGCCGGAGGGTAGAGGCTGCTCGTAAGCGGATTAGGCAGGGATTGGAGTAGACGAGGTGGAAGTAGGAGGAGGAGAAGGAGGAAGAGAAGTGGAAGGAGGAGAGTAGAAGGTCAAAAGGAAGGAAAGTGGAAGGACAGAAGGAATAACTGTAGGGGATGTAGAGGTATATGAAAGTGAAGAGGCAGGATGAAAAGGTAAAGAGAAGAAGAAAGAGGAAGAGAAGGAGGGGAAATACAAAATAAGGAAGAAGAGTAGAGACTGGAGGAGTAGAGGAAAGGAAGGACGAAGAGACGGTGCAAGAGGCAAGATAAAGATGAAGAACAGGAGAAAGATAAACAGGAAGAACAGAAGGAGGGCGAAGAAGAGTATGGGAGGAGGAAAACGATACAGAGGTGCAGGAGGAGGAGAAAAAAAACAAGACTAAATATTGGAGGAGGCGAAGGAGGAAGAGGATCAGCAGCGCACAGTAGCCAGAGGGAGGAGGAAGAGGAAGAGGAAGAGGAGGAAGATGAAAATGAAAGGGAGGTAGAGGAGGAGGAGGAGGAGGAGGAGGAGGATCAGGAGATTACAATGTCTAATCCAGTTAAGGCCTAAGGGAGAGTCGCCGTAAAGTTCTGGTCCAAACAGGTTTAGTGTTATGGGCTGAGGACGAGCGGCATCGATTATTAGAAGTGAGGGGAGGGTGAAAAACGTTTGGACACGGAAATTGTGAGGAAAATGATAAACAGTGTCACAAATAATAAACAGACGAGGACAAAAACAACTGAAAACATCAATTATCAGAAGTGAGGGAAGAGGAAACAACAAACAGGAACACAACAAAAAAACGTTTGGACACGGAAATTGTGAGGAAAATGATAAAGTGTCACAAATAACAAACATAAACAAGGACAAAAACAACTGAAAACATCAATTATTAGAAGTGAGGGAAGAGGAAACAACAAACAGGAACACAACAAAAAAACGTTTGGACGCGGAAATTGTGAGGAAAATGATAAACAGTGTCACAAATAACAAACATAGACAAGGACAGAATCAACTTCAAACTTCAATTACTAGAAGTGAGGGAAGAGAAAACAACAAACAGGAGCACAACAACAACAACAAACAAGGATGACAAACGTTTGGACACGGAAATTGTTAGGAAAATGGTACACAGTCACAAATAACAATCATAAACAAGGAAAAAAAAACTTAAAAAATCAATTACTAAAAGTGAGGGAAGAGGAAAACAATAAAACATGAGCACAACAAAAAAAAATGAAAAACGTCTATTATGAGAAGTGAGGGGGAGGCTGACAAACGTTTGGACACGGTAATTGTGAGAAAAAGGGGAACGGGAACTCAATAATGAAGCAAGTGATGGTGAAGGGATGGTGAAAACGTTTGGACACTGTAACTGGGAGGGAAAAAAGGGACACAAAAATTAAGGAAAGAACTGAAAAACATCGATTATAAGAAGTGAAGGAAAGGGTAAAAAATCTGTAGACGCGATAACTAGAAAAAAAATAAACAGGGACCTAAAGAAGTAAACAACTGAAACAACGTAAAAGAAGTAGAAGTTGAATGATATGAAGAAAATTAGCAGGCATAGTTCGAAGGTTTGTGTTTAAAGATGTTAGTTGGTCACGGTGATGGGAGGGAAAGAAACTAACAGCAAAACAATACTAACAACAATAACAACAGCAACACAGTAACAACAACTTAAAGCGTCAGTCAAGGTTAAAGGCTTCTAATGGTATTCAGTCGCCGTCTATGCAAACATCTCGAGACCTCATGAATTTCCCCTCCTTTCATTTATCTTTCTCTTCCTCCTCATTCTTCTCTTCCTTCCATTTCTTCATCTCTCTCATCTTCTTCCTCTTCCTCTTCCGCATTCTGGTTCACTTCCTGTTCCTCCTAATCTTCCTACGTCTTTTTTCCTGCTCCCCATCTTCTTCCTCCTCCTCCTCCTCCTCCTTTTTCTTCTTCAGCTCTCCTCGTTCTCCTCCTCCTCCTATTTCTTTTCAGACTCTATGACGCAAACCTTAAACTTTGACGCACTGGGAAGTAATGAGAGAGAGAGAGAGAGAGAGAGAGAGAGAGAGAGAGAGAGAGAGAGAGAGAAATAGGTTTAGATTTACTTTTTATCCCAATATTTGTGTAGGTTAGGGGGATGGGCACCAGTACAGGACTACTACTACTACACACACACACACAGAGGAGACATTGGTTGTATTTGTAATGTAAGTATAGTAGTTTTTTTTCATTCTTTTCGTGCTGGATATTTTTCTCTTGTTGTTGTTGGGGGATGGGGGAGGCAAACTACACCCTCAGAAGCTCTTTGGTTGTCCTGAGATTGCCGGGAAGTACTTGCGTCCCCCCTTAATAGGCCGTAACTGTAATAATACGACTCCGCTCTAATATATTTCCTCTTTGTGCAGGGCTGGTCAAGGGCTCGGGGGGGAGGGGTGCTTTAGTGGAACTGGTATGAGTGGAGCCGTTAAAAGACCGCAACAAAAGGAATAATAGTGATAACAGTAGTAATGATAATGAAAATAACAATAGTAGTAATAATAATAATAATAATGATGATAATATACTAACTTTGCTCATGTTTCTTTTCTCCCCTCGTGTGTGTGTGTGTGTGTGTGTGTGTGTGTGTGTGTGTGTGTGTGTGTGTGTGTGTGCACGTACAGTTCTGGGCGGCGTACGTTCCATGCGGGGCGCAGTACCTCAACGCGGCGCAGGTCACGCTGGAGCAGATCGACGTGCTGAAGAGGCTCATCGCGCGCTACCCGCAACACCTCGGCTACGCCCACTCACAGGCCAGTAAGTGGGCGGCACTGTGATATATCTTGCACTCACACTCATACTCCCCTTCCCTCTCTCTCCCTCCCTCTCACACAGTATCAGCATGCCACTTTCATTTATTCCTTCTCATTCCCTTATAAAATTAAGACTCATGATATCTCTCCGCTTCACTAACTCCCTTTTCTTCCCCCGTCTCACTCTGGCACTTTCTCTCCCTTACACTGGTTCATCTTTCCTTCCTCCCTCACTCTGACACCTTTTCTCCTTTTTACAAACACCCCCTTTCTTCCCCTCTCTTACTTTCTGACATGTTCTCCCTTTCACTAGCTTACTTCTCCTTCTTCCCTCTCCCTCCGGCACTTTCCCTTCCTTTCACTAACTTTCATTTCCTTTTTCCTTCTCCACTCTAACGCCTTCTCTCTCTCCCCTTCCTTTCCTTTTTTTTCTTCTCACTGAACTTCCTTTTTCTCCCTCTTTCATTCCTTGTCACACGCATTCAATTCCTCGCACTCTCTTTTAAACTTTCATTCCCCGGCATTCCCTCTTACTCCATCCCATTATCCCAACTCCTACGCCAATGTGTGTGTAAATCCCTCACTCTCTCACTCTCCCACGCTCTCACTCAGTCTCGATGCTTCTCATTCTTTTAAACAATTCCATTTCCACTTATTCCTTCTTACGTCACTTGATTCGAACACTTCCATGTATATCTCTCTCTCCACTTTATTTTCATTTCTCTTTCTTTCCACTCCCTTTCCTTCCCTTTCTTAACTTTCCTTTCCTTTCCTTTCCTTTCCTTTCGTTTCTTTCCCTTCCCTTCCTTCTCCATCCCTTCCCTGTCCTCTTCTTTCCTTTCCTTTCCCTTCTCTTTCCCTTCCCTTCCCTTCTCTCTCTCTCTCTCTCTCTCTCTCTCTCTCTCTCTCTCTCTCTCTCTCTCTCTCTCTCTCTCTCTCGCCTACTCACTTCCTCTCCCTTCCCACCAGGCATTCACCTACTCTCCGTCCCGTGCCTGCTCCCTGCCTCCCTGCTTGCTCTCCTCCCTACCTCGCCGCCTCCCACACACTCGTTTCAATAAGTATTCCTCGTTCCCTCCAGCCCCCGCTCACATGTCACTAAGTCCCTCCATTAATATCCAGCTTCATGCAGACTCCCACACTGCTCTGCTTTATTGCTGGGTATATCCTGTTTTCACACACATATAAATAAATGCATGAATGAATAACTAAAGATAAATAAATAAATAATGAATACAGAAATAAATAGATAGATAGAGAAGTAAGAAAATAAAAGTCATTCTGCTGTCAACGTGTCCCCAGTTTTATTTTACATTGCACAGGAAAATAACGTATGCAAATATATATGTTTTTTTTTTCTAACTCAAACGGAAGACAGTCTATATGTAACACCTACTGAAGTTAAGGAGTCCAGACCGTTCCCATTATGCAAAACTTCCCTTCTCAACACACACGTAATGGAGAAAACACACATGACCTTGCAACACGACCTTCCTTAACTTCCCACACAACTTCACGACTTCAGAAGCAAATATTTCATTATCAATAACACACAGCAACACATGACAAGGCGATACATCACACGCACACGCACACACACACACACACACACACGCTCACACACACGGACAAGGAGGATAATTGGAGCAGACATATTCACAATTACGTTTCATCTCTATCCTGACACGATTCAAATTGAGTCACGGAATGAAGAAGAAGAAGAAGAGAGGGAGGGACAGGTTAATTAGAAGGTTGGCTTGAGGGGATTCGTTTCATCTCTCGTTTCGTCTGTGTTTCATCCCTCTGTTTTGCTCGCCACACATAGGAAGGGCGGTGTTTTAATTACCAGAGAGAGGAAAGATGTTTCACTTAGTAGGAAAAGAAAAAGGGGATGTTCATTTGACCTGTGTACAAAAACTGATTCTCATCTCATCTTTCTATAGTCTATTTAGCGACTTAAGAGCCCACAAACGAAGTCCCACGAGCACAAGAAGACCAAATACCAGTAAGACGTCTTTGATCCTCGAAGGTATAGGTTTTGAAGCCCTCCCCTCCCCATACCTCACCTAACCTAACCTATCCTAGCCTCACCTCCCCTCCCCTCACCTCACCTAACTTATCCTAACCTATCCTAACCTCACCTCACTTCACCTCACCTAACCTAACCTATCCTAACCTCAACTCCCCTCCCCTCCCCTCACCTCACCTAAACTAACCTAACCTCTCCTCACCTAACCTCACCTCACCTAACCTCACCTCTCCTCACCTCTCTTTTTGCATCAGGCTCGCATGTCTAATTTTCCCACGAACTCATATATTAGACCGATTACCTCCAACACAAAAAATGGCAAATAAACAGTTTTCATCCCAAACACATAACGGGAAAATCTAAAACCGCTTTTGGCTCTTTTCCTCTCGATTAGATGCCACGATTGCCTTGGAAAAACCTTTAATATCAGACTGGCGAGGTAATGTGAAACTATGGAGGAGGAGGAAGAGGAGGAGGAGGAGGAGGAGGAGGAAACAAACCACTGATTACTGAGAAGCAGATGAATAGTGAATTGAAATAGATTAAACTGAAAAGGAATATGCTATCTCTCTCTCTCTCTCTCTCTCTCTCTCTCTCTCTCTCTCTCTCTCTCTCTCTCTCTCTCTCTCTCACGCATGGCAGGGAGTCGTCGAGTTATAAGCAAAATAAAAAAAATAATTCATGCTCGAAAATAAACACGCAGATAGCTGCCCTTTGGTTGGGATGCTGGCTGTCTTTGATGCTCTCTCTCTCTCTCTCTCGCTCTCTGGCTCTCTCTCTCTCTCTCTCTCTCTCTCTCTCTCTCTCTCTCTCTCTCTCTCTCTCTCTCTCTCGTTTAATTTGCACTTTTTTTCTTACATCATTTTTCTTCTACGTTTTTCTTTTCATCCTTTATTTCCACTCTCCCTCTCTCTCCCTCTTTATTCTTCTTCTATTTACCTTCCTATTTTCATTTATTGTCTCATTTCATAGTCTTTATTTTCTTTTCTTCTTTCCTCTTTTCTTCTTCTTCACGTCTTTAATATCTCTGGTCTTTCTCTTTTTCCTTCCTTTTTGTAATCCATTTCTCTCATCCTTTTTGTTATCTTTGTCCTCCTCCCTTTCCCAGTCCTTCTCTTATATGCCTTTCCTTTCCTCTCTTCCCTCTCAAGTCCCTTCCAGCCAGCTGTTTCTCCCTCCTATCCTTCCCCTCTTTCTCATTCCCTCTTTTTCCTCCTTTCTTCCCTCTCCTTCATCATCCTAATCTCTGCCATTTCTCTCTTTCCCCATTCATCTCCTTCCTCCACCTACCTATCGCAGTTTCTCTTCCTGAATCACTCGCTCGTTCCTCTCCACTTTTGTATACTCTCCTAAACTTGCATATTCTGTCCCTCCTTTCCATTTTTCATGTTCCTGCTCCTCCGCAAAAGTTTCCCCGCCATAAAACATTTTCTAATCACCGGATGCCGCATTTACTCGTTCTTCCTCCTCATTCGTATTTCATTTTTCAGTCCATATTTCTCTCGCTTTAGTAAGTTCGCCTGTTTTTTTTATTTATGGCTTGGAGCGCACTCGTTTAAGAATGGAAAAAATGATGTAGTTCGTGTTTAGAAACGCTACATTGGGCGAAGAGTATATAATTTATGTTTTTCCCGTATTTTTTTTTTCGTCTTTCATCATCATGTTATATTCAGCTGAAAACTTAATTATCACGTAGAAGTAATTAAGAATAATGAATCGGATTTTTTTAGATATCGGAAAACATGCAATTATATTCTCTCGTGTGTTTTGTTTCTTTTTCTTTAGTTTCGTTTCCAGTCATTATAAACAACTTAGACTATAACAAGAACACCCTAAAGTAAGAACAGTTATGGAAATAAAATCATCCTGAAAACTTAAAAAAAAAATTATTGTCAGACATTTTCATTATATATTTCTCTCCGCTTTTCAATTTCTCTGTGAAGTTGAAAGCAAAACACTCACTCTCAGGTAAGAAAATTAAACTGAGACTCAAAATACACACACACGCAACACCTATTACATTATCTAACACTCATTACGCTACCTGAGGCCTTTCATTATTTCGCTCCTCTCAATTACTATATTAAGTCTGAAGAAACCCTCAGGCACGTGTTCCCAGACGCTTTCGGCGCTCACAACAATTATTTTCCAAGGCCACAAAGGAAACTGGCCGGGGTCTCATTAGTGTTTTCTCACGTTCATGGTACAGAAGCCTTGTCAAAGTATCACAAAGGTCAAAAAACAGCCCATGGACATACTAACACAACCTCTACGAAAGCCTTGTAGAACTATCACAAGGCTCATAAAACTATCCATGGAAATACTAACACTACCTCTACCAAAATCTAGTCAAACTATCACTAGGGTCACATAACTACCCATGCAATACTAACACAACAACCTCTACGAAAGCCTTGTAGAACTATCAATAGGCTCATATAACTACCCATGGGAATACTAATACAACCTCTACCAAAATCTAGTCAAACTATCACTAGGGTCACATAACTACCCATGCAATACTAACACAACAACCTCTACGAAAGCCTTGTAGAACTATCAATAGGCTCATATAACTACCCATGGGAATACTAACACTACCTCTACCAAAATCTTGTCAAACTATCACTAGGGTCACATAACTACCCATGGCAATACTAACAACAACCTCTACGAAAGCCTTGTAGAACTATCAATAGGTTCATATAACTACTCATGGGAATACTAACACTACCTCTACCAAAATTTTGTCAAACTATCACTAGGGTCACATAACTACCCATGGCAATACTAACAACAACCTCGACGAAAGCATAATCAAATGTTTGCGTTTGAGCCCCGAAACCAGCGTTACCAAATTATCGTACTCAGCCACTCAGCACATCGTATTTTTCGATTTTTGACTCACAGCTATAGGAAACAGACGCCAACAAGTAACGCTTTTAACGATAACTTTAACTAGAATCGCGTTATCTGTGTGGCTACGAAAGTTTTGGGCCCTGGAACTGATGAATGCGATGTTTTGAGTACGATAATATGGTAACGCTGCCCGAAACGTTTGAGAATATGGCGCTCATTGTCACGTTGCAATAGTTTAGTTTCCCCGGCAACATTCAATTGTCTCGTTACAACACACAGCGGCAGCGGCTTGCTTTCGCGACCGTTTTCTTTCCTAATAACACCATCCCGTTTTCACTTTCGACCAGCTCTTTCTAATTATCTTTTTTTCCTCTGTGTGTGTGTGTGAGGAGGGGGGTCCTGTGTGGGTGTGTGTGGGGGGGGAGGCTGTTTGTGTGTGTGTTGGGGTGAGGAGGTCGTGTGTTTGTGTTGATGCGTGTGCGTGTGTGTGTGTGTGTGTGTGTGTGTGTGTGTGTGTGTGTGTGTGTGTGTGTGTGTATACGCTAATTTAGTTTTGTGGGTTTCTCTCCGATGCATTTTTCATTTCTGGTTTCATTTCTATTTGGTTTTTTCGCCGAGCTTGTTACAAAAGCGGGAGGGGAAAAGAGGAAGAAAAAACACCTCAGTCCATGGCCTTCCACAGCGATGCAAGTGAATTAAATAAAAAATGTAAAATAGAGGCTGAATAGGTAGAGTTAAAAGGCAACATACAACCTTTTTTACCATCATTCCACTTCCTCGTTCTGTACCATTAAACCTTTATACATCCACTGGCCTACTAATACCATGAATACAATGATGCAACCTACTTTTAAACGTCCAATTTCTCTCCTATCAAGACATCTACACCCTCACCTTAATTATTTCACCTTTTAGACCCTAATGTCGATACTGACACTACAATCATCTCGTCTGTCTCGTCTTCTTTCACAACAGCACTGCCATTTTTTTTTTCAGAATACATCTACCTCATCTATATACCATCATAACACCTCTTCACACTAACTCACCTTCATACCTTCATTCACTGACTCCAACCACACTAAGTCAACTCAAATCATCTGTTTTCATCACCACCACCACCACAAACACCACCACCACCACCACCACACCTCTCTCTCCTACCACCACAATCCTAACCACTATCACTTCCATTACCACAACTACCACCACGACCTCTCTCTCCACCTCGATTCGGGAGAGGCTTACAACGGACGACTAGTTTAATGAGGAACGAATGAGGTAAAAAAAAGGAGGTAACAGAAAAAGAAATAGAAAGACACGTGTATTCTTTCCCTGTCCTCACCGCGACCTTCCGTTTTCTTCGCCCGGCACCAAAACATGCTTAATGACGGGGGAACTTCATTAAATGCGAAATGGGAACGGATACTCGACGGTTTCGGGGTATTCAGTCATTAGAATTCGCCTTGGATATGTGTGTGGGTACGTATTTTTGCCTCAAGTAGTTCGGGTGGCGTAACGAAGTAGACGAAAAAGTGTCTGTATGAAGGAAAGAGGAAACGGTAGTGAGAAAAGTGTCTGTAGGAAGGAAAGAGAAAAAAAAAGAAATGTGGAGTTTTTAAAAGTTTCAAGATTCTACGGACGAGGACCTAAGAGCAAAGGAGATGAGCTGTGGAATTACCTGACATGGAGGAGGAGGAAGATGAAGAAGAGGAGGAGGAGGAGGAGGAGACACGAAGGAAGGGAGGAAAGATAAAATGATAGAATGAAGAGGAAAGAAAAAATGGAAGACCTTGAAGCCAGAAAAAGGACGAAGAAGCGGATGAACAACAAAAGTGATGAAAGTGGAATAAAAGGAAGTGAAGCAAGAAATAACGAAATAAAAAAAACATAAAAGGGAGAGTCACAAGACCTTGAAGGATGAGAAGAAAATGAGGAGGAGGAGGAGGAGAAAAACGAAGCTAGAGGAGGAGGTGGTGGAGGAGATGGAGGAGACAGAAGAGGAGAGAAACGACTGAAGTGAAGAATGAGAGGGTGGAAATAGAGAAGGTAGAAAAAAACAAGAGAGGGGAAACTAGAAAAAAAAGAGAGGATCAACTGAAGCGGACGAAGTGGAGGCATAAAAAGAAAAAAAAAGGAGGAGGAGGACGAGGAGGAGAAAGAAAAATGACACGACTGAAATGGAGAAGAAGAGGTGAAAATTGAGGAGGTTGATAAAAACGGAAAGAGGAGGAGGAGGACGAGGAGGACAAAGAAAAATGACACGACTGAAATGGAAAAGAAGAAAGATGTGAAAATAGAGGAGGTTGATAAAAACAGAAAGAGGAGGAGATGGAGGAGGAGGAGAAACATCAAGTCACAGATAGACAGACGTTGGAGGAAGATGGAGGAGGCGTCCCGCGGGTGTTAGTCTCCGTCCGGCGCGGCAGAGGAAGTTAAGAGAATTCAAAACTTCTTTACTGATAACTCTCGCGTCTCCCCGAAAGCTCTTTATGCGCGCGGGGAAAGATTCCAAACTTCGGCCATGAGCGGAGGTGAAAAAAAAAATGCAAAAAATCGACTTTTCACATTTTTTTCGTGACTCAAGTTTGCATTTGTTTTTTTTTGTTTGTTTTCTTCTTTCTCATTTACTTTCGGAGTTCGAGATTGAAAGTTGCTGAAGTTGTTGTTTTTCTTATGTCTTGTTTGGTAGTGTTGTGTTGCTGCTTCTATTCAAAATGTTGTTATGAATAATATAATGCTAAGTTAAAAGTTGTATTTGCAGTTACTTTAAGAATTATCACTGTTGTAGTAGTAGTAGTAGTAGTAGTAGTAGTAGTAGTAGTAGTAGTAGTATAATTAGTAAGAGTAATATAAATAGTATCAGCAGTAGAAGTGGTAGTAGAGAATAATGATTAAATACGATAATAAATATCAATAAGAAATAATAATGAAGATAATAATAAAAAGATGACTAACAATACACATAACCAAGGAATTTATTACCTGCTCGCCGTGTTTCTGTCTCGCGGGAAGAAAACATCGGCTTGAAAAATGAAAACGGCTTCATTAAGAATTTACATAAAAAGAAACAGTATTGCTCAACTTGTGCGGGTCACGTACTTATGTGTGTGTGTGTGTGTGTGTGTGTGTGTGTGTGGTAGTAGTAGTAGTAGTAGTAGTAGTAGTAGTAGTAGTACATAAAACGCCCTAGCAAACATGAATACTTTACTATGATATACAACCCCCTATGTAAACCTAATTTCAGTGTGCGTGTTTTGAAGCCTACCAACACAAACACTACATCGAGAACAGCACTCCTATATGTTCCCAAGCCTATTACGTACATAAGCACCAACTAACACGCACACCTATTCAACCAACCCGCACACACGTCCTCCCCCACATACACACACCTACACACACAGTCCGGCTAACCCCCCCATCCCCCCTCCCCCTCAGGCCTGCTGGAGGTGTACAACTCTGGCCGCATCGCCTCGCTGCTCGGCGTGGAGGGCGGACACTTGGTGGGCGCGAGTCTGTCTGTGCTGCGGATGTACTACGACCTGGGCGTCCGCTACCTCACCCTCACCCACACCTGCAACACGCCATGGTGAGTCACGACGACCCCCTTCAACCCCACCCCTTCATCTCCCTTAACCTCACCACCTTCCTCACTCACACTCATCCATTCATCCCCCCTTTAACTTCACATTACATTCACGCTCACCCTCACTCATACACAGTCTCGCCTACACCTGCAGCACGCCATGGTGAGTCACGGTGACCCCTTTCAACCCCACCCCTTCATCTCCCCTAAGCCTCACCACCTCCCTAACTCACACTCATCCCTTCTTCCCCCCTTCAACTTCACATAACCTTCACCATCGCCTTCAATCCCTCACACCCCAGCCTACACTTGCAAGACGCCCTGGTAAGTCACCCATCCCCTAGACACACACACACACACACACACACACACACACACACACACACACACACACACACACACACACACGCACACACACACACAAAGAGCAGCTCAGAGGTGAAAACACGATTTCTAACAAGAGCGCAAGAAAATTCCCACCTGACCATAACAAGGTTTCGCTTTAATATTAAACGTGCATGAACTTTCTCACCGCACCCACACACGCACACACACACACACACACACACACACACACACACACACACACACACACACAGACACACACAAAGGCACAGAGGTGAAATATTTGCTCCTACACAATATAAATACGCTTTCCAGTTAGATTTTGTATTTTGCAACGTGCTTGATATATCATTTTTTTTTACTTTGAGATGTACACAGCAATATGAAACACCGCATCTCTCTCTCTCTCTCTCTCTCTCTCTCTCTCTCTCTCTCTCTCTCTCTCTCTCTCTCTCTCGTCACGCCCTCCTCGGCCTCTTCAAAAACGCCCCCCCTTAACAATGCAGCCTTAGCCCTTGTTAAGCTCAGGCGAAGCTCAGACAGGCGGCAGCGGCAATGCAACTTTTTTTATCGTAGTCTGGAAGAAAGGAGAAAAAAATAGAATGTGCTCTGAGGCTTGAAACTGGAGAGGAAGAGGAGGGAGAGGAGGATAAGGAGGAGGAGGATAAGGAAGGGGAGGACGAGAAGGAGGAGGAGGTTACCGCATAATATCTAGGTAAGAGGAACAGAAGAAGAGAGTAACGTGCTGAAAAGAAACATAAAAGGATGAATCTTGCAAGGTAAATAGAGCGGATGGAATGCATTAACAGCGGGGAGAAAAAATAATATATATACTTATGAAAATAACGAAAACAAGAGAAAACAAGAGTATCAGCGAAGAGACCAAATCCAACAAAAATCTCTAGCAAACAAAATAAGATGCTGGACTTATAGAGAGGAAAAAAATAGGGAACAGTGAAGTAAGAGAGAGAGAGAAACTGAAAGAAAGAGAAAGAAATGTTCAGAAATGGAATACAATACTAAAGAAAAGATGAAAAAGAAGGATTGAAGAGTTTTAACACGAAAAAAAATAATAATTGAATATAAATAGTGTCAAAGAAGAAATGCGGGACAAGACAAAGATAGATGAATAGATAGAGATGGGTAGATAGAAAAGTAGATAGGTAAAGAGATAGATAGATAGATAGTGAGTGGGTGAGTGAATGACAGAGTGAGGAGAACGTGGAGGCTGGAGGGAACTCAGGCTTTGTGGGCAGGCTTCGGGCTTTCAGGATGGGAGGAGCAGAATGGAAGGATGGCAGGAGAGGGAAGGAGAGGGATGCCAAGTTGTGTGTATGAACTTCGAAGACTTGAAATCATAGAGCATGACGGACAGAAAGCAATGTTGCAGTTCGTCACGCTGTCTTGCCCCTTCGTTTTCTACCTCCTCCTCCTCCTCCTGTTCTCATTCTTTACTCACTTTCTCCACATTTTTCCTTCGTTACCTTCCTCCTCTTCCTCCTGTTTCCTTTGTTTATTTATTTTCGTGGGTTTTTACTCTGTTTCCTGCCTCTTCCCCCTTCTGGTTCTTTTCTTCATTTACTTGATGTTTTTCCTTCGTTTCCTGCCTCCTCTTCCTGTTCCCTTTATTTATTTATTTTCTTTACGTTTTCCTCCGTGTCCTGCCTTCTCTTTCTACCGTTTTCTTTCTACCTTAACTTTCTTTATATATTTACAAGTTTTTTTTTACCTTTTTCGTGTATTTTCTTTTCTATCTCTTTCTCTTGTTTATCTTTTATTCCCTTATCCAGTTCTTTCACTCATTCTTCCTTCCTATGTTCGTACCTTTTCCTTCTTCATTCTTCAGTAGTCTCTTACCTCATGCCTCTTATTCCTCAGTACCTTTTCACCTCTTCTTTATTACTGCTTTCCACTTATCTTCCTTCTCCTTCCACTCCTATTTCCACTTTCTCACTGTCTGTTTTACTTCTTTCCCTCTCCAACACATAACTTCCTTTCCCTTTCTCTCTCCTTCTCACCTTCCTCTCCATCTCCCTCGATGACTTTCTCCTCTAGCAATATATATCATCTATCTCCTCTTTCCCTCCACCTTCTCCTTTACCTCCCACACACCTCCTCGTCCTCCTTTACACAGTTCCCTAACCATTTCAATCCATCTTTCCTCCCTCTCTCCTTATTTCTCTCCCTTCCTCCCTGGCGTGATGCAAAAGGCCAGTGTTGCAATATACTTAATGGGATGAAATTTAGAATATCACATTTGCCAGCGCCACTCTCGCCCTCCCAAACAACGAGCCGCTCCCTCTGTGTGTGTGTCTCTCTCTCTCTCTCTCTCTCTCTCTCTCTCTCTCTCTCTCTCTCTCTCTCTCTCTCTCTCTCTCTCTCTTTTCAAAAAAATAATAATAATAATGTGTTTTGTGTTTATTATTATTATTATTATTATTATTATTATTATTATTATTATTATTATTATCATTATTACTGTTGTTGTTATTATCGAGGTAGTTGTCCATCATTTGCCGGAAATTGCTTTCAGTTAATGATGACAATGATGCTAGCGGGGTATTATTACTATTGTTGTTATTATTATTATTATTATTATTATTATTATTATTATTATTATTATTATTATTATTATTATTTCTTTTTACTATTTACTGGTGTTGTTGTTGTTGCTGTTCTTGTTTTTATTGTTGTTTGTGTTGTTTTGTTTTCATCATCACTGTTGTTTCAAGAAGTTATTAAAGCACAATATATAAAGTTGGCAAAAACCAATTACACACTCTCTCTCTCTCTCTCTCTCTCTCTCTCTCTCTCTCTCTCTCTCTCTCTCTCTCTCACACACACACACACACACACACACACACACACACACACACACACACACACACACACACACACACACACACACACACACACACACGATGCAGTGACCGAATAAAACAAAAACAAAAAAAATAAGCCAGTGAAGTCAAGAACGAAAAAAAGCTTAATCTTAATGGAGCTTCATGGACGTGCGCGGCTTGGGCTCCGAAGCTTGCCCAGTCACGCCTCCTGCTGGTCCTCCTCCTTTTTCTCTTTTCTAGTCCGCTCCCTGCCTGTCCGTCCGCCTGTTTATCTGTGTTTAATTGTTTTTACCTGGAAAGGCTCCCACGCACATCCATCTCTGTCTCTGTCTCGGTTCTTTCTCTCTTGTGTTTCTGTTTCTGTTTCTCTTTTTTTCTCTCTCTCTTTATCTATATATTTTATTTTCAGCAATTTATCTGTTTTCTGGGCGTCCGTCTATCAAAATTTGCTCTCTTGCTCTCTTTTTCGGTCTGTTTCTATTTCTTTCTCTTTTTATCTCAATCTTTCTAGCAATTTATCTGTTTTTCTGTGTATCCATCAATCTGTCTATTAATTATTGCTCTCTTTTTTATCTATAGTTCTTTTTCTGTCTGTCTAAAGCCCCCCTTGTCCCTCTCTCTCTCTCTCTCTCTCTCTCTCTCTCTCTCTCTCTCTCTCTCTCTCTCTCTCTCTCTCTCTCTCTCTCTCTCTCTCTCATTTTGTTAGTGTCCCTCAGGTGGCCAATTTGTAATCAGGAAACACGTCCCGCTCTTCCCCTCCTCCCTCTCTCCCTTTCCTCCCTCTCTCTCTTCCCCCCTTAATTCCCCTCACCTCTGAAACAGCTTACATAGGCATCTCTCTCTCTCTCTCTCTCTCTCTCTCTCTCTCTCTCTCTCTCTCTCTCTCTCTCTCTCTCTCATAAATACATTTAAATGGATGATTAGATAACAAAACAGGTACAGACAGACTAATAGACAGATAGAGACAGAAAGACAGACATAATATTCAAAAGGAGAGATTTAAAGGCACCAAACATCAAGAAACAGATAAAAGTAAATTCAAAAGAGAAAGAAACTCGCAAATACCCAACCGCAGATATCTAAAAATTCGTGCCACCAACTACTAACCTAACCTAACCTAAACCAATCTAACCATCGCTCTTCCATTTTTTTCAACAGGGCAGACTCGTCGTTAGCTGATTCTCCGGGCAAACAGGAGGAGAACTTCGGCCTAAACGACTTCGGGGCGGTAAGTAGACAGCGAGATTAAACAGTGCAGTAAGATAACAGGGGGAACAAACAGGGAAATAAGTAAACAGTGGGAGGAAACAGGAAGATGAAACAGGAAGGTAAATAAGCAGGGAGAGGAAACATAGAAATAGGTATACAAGGGAATGAAACAGTAGGTGAAACAGGGAGGTAAGTACAGAGGGAGAAACAGGGAGAGGAAAAAGGGTGATAAGGAGACCGGGGAAGAGAACGCTAAGGTGAGATTAAACGGGAAGGTAGACAGATAAGGTAGAGATAAAACTGTCTCACGGGGATGACTAAAAGAATCGAAAGGGTTTGGGAAAAGAGAAAAAAAAGGAGGATAAAATGGCCTGGTGGGAAAAGGAACATTAGGGTAAGTGAGTGGAGTAAACCGAGAGGGAGGATGTGAGAATTACCTTATAGGGGAAATAAAGTGCAGGGTAAGAGTTTAGGGAATGGAGAGAGTAGAGTTTTTTTTTTGTTTAGCTTTGCCATCTTTTGTATTTTGCCTTCCTTATCTTGCATAGTTTTTAGTTACTCTTTATCTCTCTTTCTTTGTCCTCTTCTTCAGTTACTTAGTTTCCTGTTCCTCTCGCCTCCTCCTTCTCCTCCTCCTCCTCCTCCTTCAACTTTTTCCATTTCTACTCTCCTTCGTTCTCTTCCTTTTTTTATCTTTCTTTTCTTCTTCTTCTTCCTCCTCCTCCTCCTCCTCCTCCTCCTCCTCCTCCTCCTCCTCCTCCTCCTCCTCCTCCCCCACTTCGACTCTCCCCATCCTCCCTCAATAGGCATTTCACTGGTACCTGCGTGGCTCCCCTTCCTCCCTTTAGGCCTCAAGTGAAATGACTGACCCAAAATATTAAAGGTGTGTGCTCTCTCTCTCTCTCTCTCTCTCTCTCTCTCTCTCTCTCTCTCTCTCTCTCTCTCTCTCTCTCTCTCTCTCATCCCTTTAAGCCGTATAGTTTTTACATGCCGGAAGGAAGTTGAAGGGGGAAGGAGGCGACTTTTATGCACATCCCGACATAACTTCTTTGTGTGCGTGTGTCTTAGGGGGAGAAAAGGCTGTGTTTATCCCTACCTTGGCTCCTTTGTTTCCTCCTCTTCTTTCATACCTCTCCTCCTGTCCCTCATATACCGCCAATATTTCCCTTATATCTCCTATCTACCCTAATCTTTCTTCTACACCATTCTCCTTTCCTTAATATATCTTTTACCCTCCTTTTGTGTCTCTTTTCTAGCTTATCCTATATATGTCCGTTTCCAAGCTCTTTTGTGTCCTCCTTTTCATTCGTGTTTCGCCTTCTTATCCCTTTTATGCCTCCTATGTGCCTTTCCTCCCTCTCATCCCCATCTTGATATATGAACAAAAGAAGTAATGTATTCATATAACAGCTACACTATAATCGTTTCCGTTTTTACCTCCTCTTTACCATCACCACAACCACCACCCACAACCACCTTCACAACCACATGAGTCACACAGAACAAGAATTTAAGATAGAACGAAAATACACTTCTACATCTGCCAAGAGAATCGGTTGATGGTATAATATCGCTTTACCATCACCACCACCACCAACAACAACAACAACAACAACAACAAAAACAACAGCCAGGCGAACAATAACAAAAGAACACACGAGAAGAACTAATAAACACTCTTAAGAAAAGCTTTTACTTCCTCTCCGCACTTCACTTTTGTATTGTCCGATGAAAGAAGAAGAAAGACAGAAACGTTAACTTCTGAAATAAAGCTTCTGTTTTGAGTTAGTTTGTTTTGTTGTTGTTTTTGTTGTTGTCCCTCACCGACCTTTCTTTCCTTCCTCCACGCTACTACTCTATTCTTTCTTCTTTTCTTCCTTTTCTTCTTTTTCCTCCTCCTCCTCCTTCTCCCCCTCTTCTTCATTTACCTTCTCCATTATAATTTCGACATCGTTCTACCTGTCATCCTCCTCCTTTACCTCATTCTTCTCTCCATTTTTTATTCTTCATTCTCCTACTCCTCCTCCTCCTCCTCCTTCTCCTCCTCTTCATCTACCTTCTCCATTATAATTTCGACATCGTTCTACCTGCCATCCTCCTCCTTCACCTCATTCTTCTCTCCATTCTTCATTCTCCTCCTCCTCCTCCTCCTCCTCCTCTTCTTTCCCTCCCTCCAGCAGTTTCCAAGGATTTAGTATATTTTTCACGTTCCTCCACCTCTCTCCATCCCTCCCCGTCTCTCCTTACGCCTCTTTTGCTTTTTCTTCATCTTAACACACTCACCTCCGGGCTTACGAAAATTTCTCACCCTTAACCTCTTCCTTTTCTCTCCTTTCTTTTGTGCTTCCCTTTCCCTCCTCTTATCTATTAGTCTTCTGTCTCTTTATATTCTCTCCTCTTCCCTCTCCTTCTCCTTCCCCCTGTCTCTCTGTTTCTTCTTCATCCTTTCCGTTATGTATTATTTTTGTATAACGCAACAAACGCAACGTAGCTAAATCTTCTTCCTCTCTTCCTCCCTTTATCATTTTCCAGATCAATTACTTCTTGTGTCCATCTTTCCTCCCCCACCTCCCTCTGCCTCCCCCTCCCTCCCATTCCCCCTCTCACTCGTTCTCCGTTCCTCTCTACCCATACTTCCTCTTTCTCCCTCTATTTCATTCGCTCTTCCTGCCTCTCTCCATATATTTTCTCTGTCTCTTCCTCCCTCCCCCTCTCACATTCCCCCCCTCTTTCCCCCTGCAGAAGGTGGTGCTGGAGATGAACCGCCTGGGGATGCTGGTGGACCTCTCCCACGTGTCGCAGCAGACGATGCGCGACGCCCTGGCCGTGTCCCGCGCTCCAGTCATCTTCTCCCACTCCTCCGCCCACGCCCTCTGCCGCCACCCCCGCAACGTGCCCGACGACATCCTCCGACAAGTGGTGAGTAGTGATGATGTAACTCTTGTGATATGATCCACCTCCTATCTATCATTTTCTTATTCTTTCAATCTCCCTAACGACTTTTTTTAATGAGCGCTGAGTCCTTGTAGTATTGATGGTGGCGGTGGTGGTGATATGATCCTTACTGAACACCTTTTACCTCCTGTGTCAATCTCTTATCCTTTCTGTCTCTACCTTAGCTTATTCTAACGAGTGATGGTGATGATGGTGGTGATGGTGATGATGGTAATGGAATGACTCGTGCCTCAAACTTCTCAACTCATCGCCTAACTTCTATTTCTCCTACTTTCTTGCCACCTTCATATCATCTCTATTTGTTTTCCTTTCCCTCTTTCTTCACCTTTCTCTGACCATTTTTCTCTCTCATCTCTCTCTCTCTCTCTCTCTCTCTCTCTCTCTCTCTCTCTCTCTCTCTCTCTCTCTCTTTTGACTTTTCTCAGACTATTTCTCTCCCTTATCTCTCGTCTCGGGTCCCGCAGCTTCGACCTTCCTCAGCCTTCACTCCTATCTCTCCGCCCGTCACTCCTTCATCCCTTCATTTCACTTCCTGTCATCCTACCCTCTGTCACCACGCATCTTTCATTCCCTCATCTCCACGTCCAATGCATCACCCATCTTTTCACATCCCTCTCTTCTCTCTTTCTTTCTTCCTTTCTTTCTGTCTTTCTTTCTTTCTTTCTTTTTCTGCATCCGTCAGTGTATCTTATTTGCATTACTTATCCCTTTCCTTCTCTCCTTTCTTTCTTTGTTTTCTCGTCACTCTCTCTTCTTTCATCACACACACCCTTTTTCAGTTACTTCTCATTTGCATCTTCTATTACTTTCTCTCTTCACATTTTTTTTCTTTTATTCCTGGTCTCTCTCTCTCTCTCTCTCTCTCTCTCTCTCTCTCTCTCTCTCTCTCTCTCTCTCTCTCTCTCTCTCTCTCTTCCCCATTTTGTATTACCTCATCTTTCCTTCCCTCCCATCCGTAATGTCTCCTCCTCCTCCTCCTCCTCCTCCTCCTCGTCCCTTTATCATCCTTTCTTCCTCGCCACTCGCCGTTCCGTCTCTCGTTCCAGCACTTAAATGGCGGGATCGTGATGGTCAGTTTCTACAGCTATTTCCTCACCTGCAACGACTCTGCCAACGTCCACGATGTTGTCCGTGAGTACTGACAGCGGCGCCAGGGTGTGTGCGTGCATGTGTCAGTGTGTCTGCGTGCGTGTGTGTGAAAGAGAGAAAAAAGGAAGTAGTGACAGCGGCCGACAGTGTGTATGAACATGTGAGCTTGACAGTAACGGTGTAGGGAATGGCGGGAGGATATACACTTTTTCTGGATTTACGTCAGCCGAGTATGAAAATGATTATGACCCTGATCTCCTCTTTTCCAGGACACATCACCCACATACGGGAGGTGGCGGGGCTCGACCACGTGGGCGTCGGGGCAGACTTCGACGGGATCGACAAGTGAGTAGTCTAGAATTATCAGAGCCGAAATTTGACGATCCCTTCACGTGTGTTCTTATCAAAAGCAGAATGTTGCAGGTAGTTCTTTATTTGGCCACCCTTTGCTCTATTTATTTTGCCACAAGAAAACAAATATTAAGGCTTTCCAGCTTAAATGATCATTCTAAAGACCAGGGTTGCAAGGTACAAGCCAGAAGGACCCCGCCACACCAAGACATGCATGAGGCAGGTGTCTTCGTAGTAAGCCTTGTGCCCCAGTATAAGTACACGATAGACTACTTGCGGCGACCACTTCCTCATAAGCAGATAAATGAGCATCAGCCGGAAAGGCACACTGACCCATACAAGAGGGTGAGGCTACAAAGTGAAAGGGAACGACTCAAAATAAATTTAGTCGAAGTGCGAACAGTTTGGAGGACGCTGATGAAGAGTCGCCCGCTGCCCGCCAAGCCGCTGCCGGGCCCGGAACGGCTCATAAACTCCTTAAAAAAGCGCTCGAATGTGGCCGCCAACCCTCCCTCCCGTGCTTCATTTAGATTATTGGCCTGAATAAAGTATTAACGTTACGGTGCAAGGCTCCGTGAAATGTGAAACGGCTGACCAGAAAATGAAAATGGTACGGAAAAATGTATATAAAAAAGTGAGGTTAAATTTACTCTAACGACGCCACAATCATACCTCATCCGGGCCGTGCGTGCAGGAAACTGGAATAATAACACAACACGATGGTACTTGTGCAACGATATGAACAACAAAAAAGAGGATGTTGGAAGTATAAGTTGCACAATATAAGCGAATTACTGTAGCTGCACAAACTAAACATAAAATAACACTGTGGTACTTGTCCAGTGATATGAACAATAAAAAATGGATGTCGAGTAAAACAAGAGCATTGCGGCATATTAGAAAAAGGAGGGTCTCGAAAATATAAAAAAAGTTGTAAAATATATCAGAAAAAAATACTAAAACTGCACAAACTAACCCTAATTCACGGAAGGCACAGAAGCAAAAGTAAACGGACATAAAAAAGCCTTCCTAAATGAAAATAGACAACTCAGAGTTAACAAGAAAATTGAATAAATGCGGACAACAAAATTAGATTAAAATATTGCAACGGATTGGCCGAAAGCTCTGCGTGTTTCTGCTTCAACAATATTTCGGAGCACATTTAAATCGTTTCACCTTATTATGATTACTGTAAATACATCTAGGAAACAATCTTGGCTTGCAATCCAAACGCCCTTATCTATAGTTCCTACAGTTACGACATTTCTAAATTACTTGCTCTCTTATCGCCTTACTTTAGATTACTGTTAATTAACCTACGAACAGCCTTGTCTTGCTATTCAGAGGACCCTACCTATCGTTTCGCGTTACTCTACTATTACACTTCTAAATACATTTCCTCGTATCACCTTACCTTACATCACTACTAATCAACCTGCGCAATACTCTGGTCTCTTACTCTATTTAAACTTGTCCACGTATAACTTTGCTTTTTTTTATACTCAAACTATTTACCTTCAACCTAAGTTTTTCATATCCAAATGACTTTTAAATAAACTACATTTTCCTACTTTGAAACGGCTTCAGATTTGCTTTTTTACTTTCTAACTGATTTGCCTGATTTTTTTTTCTCTCGTACATTCAGACAAATTTTCCGTTTAACTTTACAATCCAATATTCAAATGATTTCCTATTTCTCTACTTTCCTACTTTTTAACGGCTTTACCATTACCTTTTTTTTTCTGACTTGCAAACTATTTTTTACTTTACTTTCCTACGTAATATTTTACCCTTAAATTTGCTTTTTTACATTCAAGCGATTTTACCTAACCCATAACTTCGTTTTCCTGCATTTTTCAGCTCCAATTATCGCCTTCCTCCGGCCAGCCTGTCCTTGCCCTGCCTTTATTGGTGTTACTACATTACCGAACACTCTCTCTCTCTCTCTCTCTCTCTCTCTCTCTCTCTCTCTCTCTCTCTCTCTCTCTCTCTCTCTCCCCCTCACACTGCACCCATGTATAAAATAATCGTTAATATTGTAATTATCTATCGGGCGCCGGTAAAAAAAAGTCTACGGAAGAAGTTTGCCGCATTTCACTATATCAGGTTATTGTGTAGCAGGTTCTAATTCCTTTACTTATGATAGGAATATAATCTCTCTCTCTCTCTCTCTCTCTCTCTCTCTCTCTCTCTCTCTCTCTCTCTCTCTCTCTCTCTTTCCTGGCCTAGTGGTGTGGCGTGAAGGCAGAGGAGGTACGCGTGGGTGCCCGAAGAATGGTGAATCCTAAATCCTCTTTATTGCTCGCAGCTGAGACCGAAGCACTTTTATTATCGGGTATTGAGAGAACGAGAGGCAAGAATAAATATTTCTCTCTCTCCCTCTCTCTCAGTCTTTCTCTCTTTCCCTCTCTCTTTCTCTTTCTCTCCTTTTTATTCCTTTTCATTCCTTTCCTGTCCCTTCCTTTCCCGTTTCTGTACTATCTTTACTTTCCTTAACATCCTTTTCCTTCTCTTCCCTTCTCTTCTCTTCCTTTCCTTTCTCTTCCCTTCCTTTTCGTTCCATTCCCTTCCCTTCCCTTCTCTTCCCCTTCTTCCCTTCCCTTTACTTCGGTTCCCTTCCTTCCTTTCCCTTTCTCTTCCTTTTCCTTTCTTTAATTTACTCTGTCTTCCCTTTCTACTCTTGTGGGTTATTAGGTAGAGAGAGAGAGAGAGAGAGAGAAAAGAGATACAATTTCGAGCAGGAACATTAATCACGCAATCACGCGGGTCACGTAATGAGGTAATTTCGACACGCACACGCACACGCACACGCGCACACACACACACACACTCCCCCCCTACCCCACCCCCCACACAGGAGAAGCGAAGATTAAGGGAACATATTAATAATTCTCAACATAGATTACCGATAAAAATTAAGCGCGCCTGTCATGGAAGGAAAAGAAAGCGACGCGGCGAGAGCTTTCTTTTTATCCCCCGCCTAATGATAAAGAGAGAGAACGAGAGAGAGAGAGAGAGAGAGAGAGAGAGAGAGTTTAGGGATACATATCTTATTATTTTTTATGGTGGAAAGAAAACCGTTTATGGTATTGGAGGAGGAGGAGGAGGAGGAGGAGGAGCAAGCGATGGTGGTGGTGATATAACTCATTTCCCTGGAATTAGGTGGAGGAGGAGGAGGAGGAGGAGGAGGAGGAGGAGAGGAAGGGAGGAAAGTGGAGCTGGAAAATGTAGTAAAGAAGAAATTTGATAAGGAGGAGGAGAAGGAAGGATGCCGGAGGGAGGGACAAATGCAGAGGCGTGGGCGGGGGAAGAAGAAGAAAGAAGAAGAAGAAGAAGAAGGAAAAAAAAATGAAAAAAAAGAAGACGAAGAAGACGAAGAAGAAGAAGAAGAAGAAGAAGAAGAAGAAGAAGAAGAAGAAGAAGAAGAAGAAGTATTGTAGAGAGAGAGAGAGAGAGAGAGAGAGAGAGAGGAAAGTAAGAAATAAACAAACAAATATAAACAAAGAAAGAAAGAAAGAAAGAAAGAAAAGAAAGAAAGAAAAGGAAAGAGAGAGAGACGAAGGAGAATTAAGTGAGGTCAATGGTTGCATATTTTAACCTTTTGCCTTCTCTCTCTCTCTCTCTCTCTCTCTCTCTCTCTCTCTCTCTCTCTCTCTCTCTCTCTCTCTCTCTCTCTCTCTTTGTGTATGTGTGCGTGTGTGCGTGTGTGTGTGTGTGTGTGTGTGTTTACAGTGTGCAGGGTTAAGTGTGTTTGGTTACCCATCGAATCACGAAAACCTATTGACTCGTTCTCTTGATCTTCCTCACTCCATCATTCCCTTACTCCTGTTGGTCCACTCCCTCCCTCACTCTTGCCCTTACTCCCTCTCCTTTTGACCTACTCCCTCATTCCCTTACTCCTTTCCCTCACATCTGTTTAATTCTTCCATTCCTTTACTCTCGTTCCTCCTGTGTCCCTCCTCTTGCCTACTTACTTACTCTGTTTCTTTTTCTATTATACACCCTCTCTCACTCCCTTACTCCTCCCTGTTATCTCCCTTTAAACTATATTTCAGAGTCTCCATTCCTCTACTCCCCTCCCTCCTGAGTCCCTTCTATTGGCTACTCCCTCACTCCCTTTCTTCTTACATTATTCTCCTTCACTCCCTTACTTCCTTAATCCTACATGTTTCCTTTTACTCCCTCACTCCCTCACACCATTACTGATATTCGTGGTTACCCAAAGAGTGGCTGCAAGTGTTAAATAATGGCACAGATCACAAAAAAAAAAACCAGTTAACAGGCAGTGAAAAAATGGTTGTTATATTTTAGCTAAACTTTGTACTATGTTATGCACTACACACGAAGATGTATAGTGTTAGTTTTGTATTTAGACCTAAACAGTTGCCACGGGAGCTGGTTCCTTTAAAATACTTGAGCAGAGGCGAATGGACAGTAAAAAAAATCATTAATATAGGATTGAATTTCGTAACGAGCTATTTGCCAGATAAATAGAAAAACAATAATGACAGGAGTACATTCAGGTTACCACAAAGCCATTAACAAGCCAGCAAAGGTGAACGGACAGGTAAAGAGATAATTAGAACAGGATCAAATTCAGCAACGAGCTATTTGCCAGATAAAGAAAAATATTGGTAGCGACTTTAGAGTATATTCAGGTTACCGCCAAGTCATTAACAAACCAGCAAAGGTGAATGGACAGGTAAAGAGATCATAATAACTGGACCAAATTTAGTAACGACCTATTTGCCACATCACCCTCCACAGACTCCTTTAGTGATTTATAAAACCAGATATACCAGCCGCTGACTACACGCCATCTCTAGCACGCCTCCATAACCACGAGGGCCATTCATCGCCTCTCACCCTTTCATCACCACCGGGTACAGAGAGAAGCAGTCGTGGCTCGGAGTGTATTTAGGTTGCCGCAGATACGTTCCCGCAGCGTTGTCGCGGGGGATAATTTATTGAGCACACAGGCAATAGCGGACGGACGGGAAAAGTTTGCGTGTGTCCGTTGTCTGTCTTGTCGGGAATTCACAAAACTCCGGACTGGCAGCGTGGTAGGGAACAAGGGTCGCTGTTTCACCCCTCCCCCCTCCCCTTCCTCTCCCGCGCGACACGGATGTTATACTCCGTTTCCACTCCATCCGTTTTGTTATTGATGAGTGCGTTAAACTTTTATGCTTCCCTTAGTCTATCTCCCCTCTCTCCCCTGCCGGCAAACACGAGTACTGCCACTACTATGATAAAAACTATTCTTCACTCTTTTTATACTCCACCCAACCTTTACCTCTTCTTTTTCCCTCGTTGCAGCAAACACGAGCACTGCCACTACCACTACAAAAATAAAACTACTCTTTTCTCTTTTTATACTCTACCCAAAGTTTACCTCTCCTTTTTTCCTTGGCTCAACAAACACGAGTAGTCATAAACGTTGTAAGCAAAGGCGTTTTTTTCTCCTTTATTCGCTACCCAAATTAACTCTCTCGGATTCTGCATCTCTATACACCGAAACTTTTGTACCCTATTTCCGAAAACCGCGAGTTCTGCCATTTTTTTTATTTATTTCGACCCTACCCAAACCTCATGATACCTAAACCGCCCCATATTTCACTATTTCCGCCAAACGCAAGCTCTCTAGCCTTCTACTGCAACCAAGCGACGCTCTCGGAACTCCTCATCTTGCTATGGTTTTTCGTATACTTATCGTCTTCCTATTTTCCCCTCTCATAATTATACATCCCTTCCGTTTTCATGTTTATCTGAACCACACAACTTCTATGCCTTCAAATCTCCACCACATGCATTTCCAGCCTTCCACTTGCATCCACTCCCACGGCCTTCTAACCATCCATTTTTCCTTTCTTCCCCTCCCGCAGGACGCCCATCGGTCTGGAGGACGTTAGTAAGTACCCGATGCTGCTGGCGGCGGTGCTGCAGGAGCCGGGCTGGTCGGATGAAGACGTGGCAAAGCTCGCAGGGGGCAACTTCCTGAGGGTGCTGCGTCGGGCGGAGCAGGTAAGGCGAAGAACGAGGGCGTGAGTCAGGATGGCGTTCTGTACGCCTTGTGATTCTTAGTAGTTTGATATGAGAGAGATATCAGTGTAGAGGGAAGCACAAGTTATAATTTCTCTTCTTGGTGTTAAGAAGGTCACTCGAAACAAAGGAAGCAAAGATAATAGTGACGCCCTCTACATAGCTTTGAAGGGCCCACAGTTTATCCACCAGTGTAAGTTTAGATCCCTTTGCATTTCATCGATTTTTGTCACACTCATTCGTCACTTTTATGTCCTGTTCTCACATTTACGAGCACCATTATCAACATACTCGCACCACTGCGCTCTACATCACCATTTCCATGACATTTATCACCCACACAGTGACCGCATCGCCCTTCACAGACCCCTTCAATGATTTATAAGACCAGACATACCAGCCACTGACTACACGCCTTCTCCCTAGCACGTCTTCATCACCACACCACCGTCACGCCACAGCAACCTCTCATCACCCCACGTTTCATCGCCACACCTCCATCCTTTTCACCACCACACCAATCCTCTATCAAGCTTCCTTCCCTTCACCACGCCCCCTCCACCTTTTCATGCCATTTCCATTCATATACAGCTCAATCCCTCACCTCCTTCCGTCACCTCATCTCCACACCGCCCCTACCGCCCCCTTCCAACGCCGCCCCTGCAACCGTGCCTCCCACAGGTGCGGGACGAGCTGCGGTCAACCCTGCCTTACGAGGACCACATCCACCCTGACCACCTGGCGGGGCGTCGCTCCTGCTGGTTCACGTGACGCCGCCCCCGCCTTAGGTCATCCCTACTGCCACTCCTCGTCCTCGTCCTCGTCCTCCTCCTCCTTCTCGGCCTCAACCTCGTGTCCCAACCCATTCTCCTCGTCCTCATCTCCCCTCACGCCTCCGTCAGCGCCTCCTCCTCCTCGGCCTCGTCTCCGCCTCAGCGCGTCGAGGGAAGGAAGATAGTTTTGATAAAGAACACAAAGACGCAGGAGGAAGGTCTGCGGGTGTACCAGCTTTAAAACTGTTACATTCAGACGAGACACAAACTTTTGATTAAGCATCAGCTGCCGCGCCGGCCGCTGGGAAGCCTCTGCGGGGCCGTGGGGCGAGACAACGAGCCTCTGATGTGTGTCCTGCCAAGTGTGTCTGCCGGAAAGGGCGACTGTGATTTTTGTTTGAAGGGTTTGGCGTCACGGCCGAGGCAGCCATTCCGGGAAGAGCGATTTCCATGCCGGCGAGCCTCCAGGATAGTTTGTTGTCTCTCCCGCGCCGTGGAGTTCAAAGGAAGTTTCGTCACTCCTATGCAGCGGCAGCAGGGATGAAAGGTTTGTTTTAATGAATCCACTCTCGATGCTTTTATCTGTGAGGGCGAACATTTCTTTTTGTAACTCCATTGTGGCGCGGCTCGGGAACATCCAGTCTGGGCCAGCACATCCGCCGCCGCAGAGGTGGAGGGGGACAGCCCCGGCGCGGCGGCCCCGAGCTCAAGGCGGGGCTTAGGACACTCAGGCTCCTGTACCGTGATAGTGTGGCAGTGCACAACCTCAAACACTCCTGAAGCTGTGCTGGTCCCCGCCTCTCTCCGCCAGGCGGGGGACCACGAGGCCGCGTGTTAGTGTAAAAAGGATTAATACTAAGAATACCGAAGGGAGGAAGTTCATGCTCTCCACCTTTCTCAGTAGTTTCTTGTTCTTTGTATTTACATCAATATTTCATAAACCGAGTGCAAAAAAAGACGTTTATTGTAAAAGATTATAAAAAAATGTTTTACAGACGAATGACATTTTGCTCCGCTGCTGTAACATATCGGGGGAATATATTACAGAGGCAACAAAGTGTCATTCCCGGCTAGAGTGCGTGAGTGGCGCGTGAGTGCTTCATGCAGTGACCTTTTGTGACACTGTGCTGACCTTTTAGACGCTGTGGTGACTCTGGAACATGCCGCGGTGTATAGTGATCCTGGTGACTGACAGGAGATGCCTTAGGTACTGAAGACACGGCACGTAACACCCTCACCACCACCCCTTCACGCCTAGATCAGAGATTCTTAAGTGGCGCATCAGTACCACCACGGGCCATCGACACAAGGCCATCGGAGGACAACAAAAGGAACCTCAACCATAGATAAACAATGTCGTGCAGTCTGGCAGCTTAACTCAAAGACAACTACAAAACATCATAGATAACTCACCTGTTTATTCATGGCCATTCTCTATTCTCTTGTCTACTGGTTTCAAAGTTATTAGTAATCTCCAGGTTGACTCGAAGGTGAACTTGGCGGTATCGGGGCCTACAAGTCTTAAGAATCACTGGTCTGGAGTGTGCGTTGGGAAGTAGACTCTTGATTCCCGTAGCGCATCACCATTTGAAGGGACATTACGTTACTAGACGCGCCCACCGCCGAGAACAAGTCCCAATCCACCCTCTCATCTCCTTAGCGCGTGTGGAAGCGTACCTAGCGTTTTGTTTTCTACCCCGTTTGTCTACCGTAGCGAGAGTGTAGCGTAGGGCCAGGGAATCAAGGGGACGCAACGGATAGGTAGTGTTTTGTTTTCTACCCGTTTGTCTACGTAGGGAGAGTG
The DNA here is from genome assembly GCF_024679095.1 of Eriocheir sinensis. Taxonomy (NCBI): domain Eukaryota; kingdom Metazoa; phylum Arthropoda; class Malacostraca; order Decapoda; family Varunidae; genus Eriocheir; species Eriocheir sinensis. Next base: position 20,083,538 of record NC_066521.1, on the reverse strand, counting down.
TAGCGTTGTCACTTGGGTCTGGGAATCAAGGGTAAACGAAGCGATGTACATACTGATAGAGTTAATTGGTGGCGTGATGAGGGTAGGTTTGGCGTCACCCTCACCGTCTTTTTGTCGTCAGGAGAGAACGAAAGAAAATAAAACCAGAGTGAAAGTCTCGTGCTGTGTGTGTGTGTGTGTGTGTGTGTGTGTGTGTGTGTGTGTGTGTGTGTGTGTGTGTGTGTGCGTGTGTGTCGTCCCACCGTGGGCTGACTCGAGAGTTTGTGCAACTTGATATTTCTTGTGTTTTGTGAAAATAGAAAGAAAATGTTGCGCCTGAGAGGCATAGAAAAACTTACATAAACATTGGAGAGGAAAATATAACCAGGGAAGAAGCAGAGAATATTCATAAATCAGTTCACAGACTTATGTAACAATATTTTCTTGTATTCCGTGTCAATCAAATAAAAATGTTATGCTCGACAACCCCCAAAAATATCTAGACATTTTTCACTGATGTCGAGAAAAATACTCCGTGGAAAACACCGGCAATCTTTTGTAGGTCAATTTAATATTACCTTGTGTTCCGAGGTAAAAATATATACATCAAGGTACGTCTGAAAACTCGCAACAGAAAAACACGAAACGTTGGGAGGTGAAAACTATACCGAGCAGGAAAGAAGGATGACTTTTATAAATCTATTTAATTTCCTCGTCACAACCAAAACGGCAATGAAGGAAAGATTCATTGCCGTCATTAAAGGAGTAAAAAAAAAAAAAAAAGGGGGGCTGCGAAATAGATACGTGTTACCATCACTATATCGCAGCGTCAACCCATTTCCTGCCCTTCCACTTACCCGAAACTTGATGGGAAAAACTTAATAAAATAAATGGGGGATTAGGTTATGCTACCCAGTGACGATAAAATGGGTACCCTGCGATCCATTGCTCTATTAAGATGGCAAACATGACTCTGGTATAAACAACAGGAAATAAAAGTGATTGATTGATTGGGTATGTTGTCATGGCGCCGCAAATGACAGGTAGACAATTAGGCTGTTTGCTAATTGGTACGTACCGTCATAATTCGAAGTCATATTAGAGGGAAAACTACTTTAAATATTACATCAGCGTCAATCCAGTTTTTGTCATGGGATTCGTTGCAGAATTTTGATGAGGAAAAGTTACTTGTATATAAAAAGAACAACCTCATTAAAAAATCATATGGAAAATTGAGAGTACGTTCGTTAATTTGTACTCAAGACTTTTATTATCAAGGCTAATCTGATTCCTCTCATCCGATTTGTTGCAGAAAATGAAATGGAAAAAGTTAATTGTATAAAACATATCTCTCGCATTAAAATAAAAGGAAAATATGAGTACAGTTAATAATTATTCGTACGCAGACAATTTATCAACGTCAATTTCATTCTTGTCATACGATTTAATGCGGATGTTAGATGGAAAAATGTGACTTATTGGATAAAAAAATTGCTCGTATACAAAAAATAACGAAAAATAAGAGTATGTATATTAATTCGTATTCTAGACAATTTATCAACGTCAATTTCATTCTTGTCATACAATTTAATGCGGATATTAGATGGAAAAATGTGACATGATAAAAAGAGCTCGCTTGCAAAAAGGAAAAGAAAATGGGAGTACAGATAACAGTTCGTATATTCTAGAAAATTCACCCCATCAGCATCACTCTCAATTCTTGTCATACGCGTTATTGCCGAAACTAGATGAAAATAAAATGACGCATACAAAAATAAATCGTACGTAGAAAAAAGGAAAGCAAGGGTGTACATACAAAATATTTCCAGGTAGTTTTCCTTCATATACGGATGGTAAAAATTAGCGAAAAAAAAACCATACAAACTAACAAACAATTTAAACAAAAGGTCAGGCCATACAAACAACAATACCGTAATGGCGTCCGTGTCTCATTATTAAAGCGAGAATCTCAACTATTATTCTTGATTTATTTCGCTGTTGTTGCCGCCGCTGTTGTTGTTGTTGTTGTTGCCGTGTGAAATGAGTGCATGAAATTACAAAAGCCGAGCGGAGGCGAAATGGCACAGAACTAGACGTGTGTGTCCAATGGTTAACATGAGCCGCAAAATTGGTTGGGAAAATATTTAATCCCAAACCACACGTACATGCAAAAACACACACACGCACACGCACACCCACACCAACACACACACACACACACACACACACACACACACACACACACACATTCACACAGAACAACACTCAATATCATTACCTGTTTCCCTCTCTCCCTCCCTCCCTTCCTCAATCCCTCCCTTTTATCCTCCTCCCGCCGTTCCTAAAATCCTCCCTTCCTCCCTTTTTTCCTCCCTCCCTCTTCTACTCTCCCTCACTCACTAACTAAAACATTCCAAAAAAACAAAAACTCAAAAAAGAAATACCTCAACAAAACCAAAAACAAAAAAAGAACCAAAAAACAAGCCATTATTTAAAGCTTTATCTCATGACGCACAAAAATATGACCCCAAAAGATACATAAACCGCCACTTTGTATACTATCTCTCCAATCTCCTTTTTATCACGAGTCAAGGGGAATGACACAAGGGGAAGGGAAGGTTAAGGATTCTGTGATTCCTTACGAGCCCTGGCAGACCCACTAAGGCTTTGAAGGTCCCGGAGAGCGAAGTGAAAGTGCAGGAGATGCTTTCTAGAGCGTGGGCGGGAGCGGTATTTCAAAGTTAAGGTCAATGAATGGAACTAAGACAGATAAATGGCACGAGAGAGAGAGAGAGAGAGAGAGAGAGAGAGATGGGAGGACACACACACACACACACACACAGACACACACACACACACACACACACGAAGGGAATGAAAAACAGAACATGGATGTGCGTTTTCTGTGCGTGTTTATGCGTGTGTGTGTGTGTGTGTGTGTGTGTGTGTGTGTGTGTGTGTGTGCTCAAAACAATCAAAACACCAATCTCAAGGGACCACTGCAAGAAAATGCGAGAGAATGAGAGATAAAAAAAAGGTTAAAAAAAAGCACGCACAACCCTCACTCTCGCTAAACCAACACACACACACACACACACACACACACACACACACACACACACACACACACACACACACACACGCCATCTCTTTGTACGCCGTTTTTACACAAGCTTGTAATATAAAAGCCCGTGACTGAGGAATGTTTGTTACCGCGCTGTTTTCGTAGCTAAGGGAGATTATAAGGATGAAAAATAACCATAAGCTAGACACCCACAACGTACCATAAGCCAGGCGATGTTGGACTAACTTAACTCTATGTACACTGTAAATATTTGCAGCCGATATTTTTTAAACCAGAGATACTTAGACAATACTATTACTACTATTACTCTATGGAGATCGTTGGCTATAAGAGAGAGTAAGAGAGAGAGACTGAGTGTGAATATTGTTACTGTAAATACGTGTTTAAAACCATGATACTGATGATGATGATGATGATGATTATGATCCTTTTTAGCGCACTGTCTTATTATCGAATCCCTTTTGAATCTCACACACACACTTGCCGCCTTTTATTAACGACTTTCTTCTCGTGTTACGTACTCCAGCAGTGCTATTGTTCTTTCCTACTACATACGTGTTCTTAAGGCTAGAGTGAAAGAGAGAGAGAAAAAGAAAGAAAGAGAGAGAGTGAGTGTGAGAGTTTGTAACATTTTTTCTTTTTCTCGTGGGATGGATGTTCCGTGCGTTGCGTGCATTGCGTGTGCTGCGTGAGTCGATCCATCCACTGCACGCACTCACACTAACCCCTCACATACCCTACCCCTTATAAGACCACACTCCGCTGGGCCGCCTCAACTGAGCGCACTCACCCCAAGACAGACAGACGTCACTCGTTCACTCGCTCAGAATCTCGTCTACTAGGAAGCGAGAGACAGTCGGTGGTGGGGAGCGGGATATAGAGCCAGTTTTACAGTCCAGTACAGCAAGTTCGTAAGCTCCCCAACCAAACACAAAATACTACGAAAATTCTTTGTATTGTGTTTGCGATTGATATAAATAGGATTAAATTTTAGCAGACCACATGGGACACCTCTCCTCCCGAATTTGACCTTGCTTTTGGCCACCTCTTCTGGTTCTTTTATGGGAGCAGCGATTAGCGGGCTTTTTTTTATTATTGTTTTTTTCTGTGCCCTTGAGCTGCCTCCTTTGTTGTAAATAAAAAAAAGTGTCTGGTATTGCGAAGAAAAAACGGATCACTGTGGAGATTATAGCTTGGTTTGGGGGCTTACAATGACTCTGGTGGACTGTCGAACTGGTCCAAAGATACAGAGAGACAAAGAAAAAAACGTCATCACCACTATTACTGTCACTACCACTACTACTACTACTACAACACCTACAGTTCTAACTAACAGCACCCTCCCAAGCAACTCATACACTCGGACCAAGACAGAATCGGTGGTGGAGAAAAGTTCAGATACAACCACCACCACCGCTACTACCATCACCACCTACCACCACCACCACCACCGTCACTTTTCATAACACTAGGAGGAGAGCAGCAAAGGTGGTGAGAATAGGGATAGAGGGGGTCAGGAAGGGCCCACACCACCCCAACCAAACACCACCAAAACGCAGAGGCAATGGTGGTATGGATAAGGGTCAGGGAGGAACCACCACCACCACCACCACGACTATGACTACCACTACTTATCACCACAACCACCGCCACCACCACGACTACTACCACTTATCACCACACACCCGATCACTACGAACTTATCCATGACACAGCTAATCGAAGAAGCCTGTTGCTCAAGCCTTCCCTCTCTCAACCATGACCACCCGATTTCAAGAAGAGCAACAACACAACCTCCTCCCAGCTGTCCACGCATACCCAGTGCCATTTACACCCTCTCAGCAAAGACCAGCCACGTTTTACAAGCTCTGCACCCTCTAGCGCTATCAGACGAAACGTTGACAAGCTCACAAGCACAGGAGAGGGCTAAATGTCAATAAAAACGTCTTTGCAGCTGTCCATATTTATCAAGGGCCGTACTCAGCATCCAGGATAAGGTCTAACACACTCTTTAAAGGTCTCTAACCGAGGATGTTCTTAACCTTTACGTGCGTTTCATCTTTCAGTATCATCAGGACGGACATCTTCAGGCACACAGACACACGGGAAGCGGAGAGATAACATCCACTTATATACCTTTTACAACCCTTCCATTCCACCCCTCAAGACGTCTCCACCCTCTACAGGCTTTCCATCTTTCGGCATCATCACGAGAGCCATCACCAAGCTGGCAATCACACTGACAAGCCGTAATGTAACTTTCCCATTAAGATATCAAAGTGTTTCCATCAAGACATCGCCAAAAAACAGTGCCAAATAAAGTGAGATACGAGAAAGAGAAGGACGGGAGAATTATAGTGCCACATGTGTGTTTCCATGTTTCTCTCTTCTCAACGGTGCCATTACTCGCATTGTCTCGCCATCCCAAAAGAAACAGGAACCATTAGTAACACCTGCTGGGTTTCTTCTTCTTCACTGAGTAAGACGCACAAGATGTGTATTACCCAACTCTCTCTCTTTTATATAACGCTAACACTATGAAACTTGTCTTTATTTATTCTTTATGAGTGATGAAGGAAACTCTTATATAGCTACGTAATGCAAGTTCTTTTTGTATGAATCATCAAGGACTCCATTTACCGAACAAAGACATGAGGACTTTTCTAAAACTTCATTCTGTGCTGCGCTGAGGAACTGAAAATGCGGATGACCTCTTCACAAGCGATCTAGGAAGTCCTTAATTAAAAGGGACACGAAATCAATGTTATTTTCTTTTATAAATGACTACGGACTTCCTCTTTACAAGCGATCTAGGAAGTCCTTTACAGAGACACGAAATCAATGTTATTTTCTTTTATAAATAACTACCGACTTCCTCAACAGAACTAAAGAGATTGATGCCCTTCTGAAAACTCGCTCTGAACTACTACTGAACCAAAATGTGTATACCGTTTTTAGTTTAGTTTTCTCAAGTGATCCAGAAATTACGGAAAACGACACGAATACTAAATGAGTGTCCTTTCCTCTCATAAACGATCACGCACTTCCTTTACAGAACCAGGGAGATTAATGCCCTTCTGAAAACTCGCTCTCAACACCAAACAAAAACTCGCGCCACCTCCTGCCAGCTTGAACACTTCGCAGGACGGCCGCGACGCGAAGCCAAACACAGCATCGTTAAGCTACTTCTTCTGCGGCTGTAAACTTTAAAAGGAAAATGTCCCGCGTCGTTTTTCCTCCTGCCTCGAAAATGGAGACGCCAAGAGGGAGGGAAAGGAGGGAGGGATGGAGGAGAGGAGCAGGTGGAAGCAAAGAAACAGTGAACGAGAAAAAGGATGAGGGAGGGAAGGCAGTGTGGAGGAGAGAGAGACGGAAGGGGAGTGAGAGAAGAGGAGCAGGTGCAGGAAGTAAAGAAACCAGACGAGAGAACGAGGGAGGGAGAATAAGGGGGAAGGGAGAGAGAGAAGAGAGAAGGAGGGTGAGAGAAGAGAAACAGGTGGAGGGGGTAAAAAATACAAAAGAAGAATAAATGAGGAAGAAAAGACAGAGCTGAGGAAAAAGAGAGAGAGGGAAGGAGAGCGGAAACAGTGAAGATGCTGAGAAAGGAAAATCAGAAGCAAGCAAGAAGAGAGAGAGAGCAATAGGGAGAGTGGAAAGGAAGGGAGGAAGAAGTAAAGATGCTGAGGAAGGAGGGAGAGAAGCCAGGTATGACGGATGGAGGGAAGGACGGCAAGGAGGAGGGAGGGAAGGAGATAAAGGGATACAAGACAACAAGAATGATGGTGATTCCCTTTGTCTTGAGCTGATTGGCTTACAACGTGTCGTGTGTGTGTGTGTGTGTGTGTGTGTGTGTGTGTGTGTGAGTGTGAGTGTTTCCATGTGAGTTCGTGTGTATATGAGGCTGTATATGTGTATGTATAAGAGGATAAGGGAATATGTATTTGTGTGTGTAAGAAACTGTGTATTTGTATGTCTTTCCGTTCAATATGAGGAGGTATATGTGTATGTTTTGTTGTATAAGAGAATGTATGTGTATGTGTATAACAGGGTGTGTATCTCTGTATATCTGTGTGAGAGGATACGAATGTGTGTCTTTCGTTCAGCTTTAGGTCAACAAGTGCTTCTTCCACCTCGAACCCAGTGGCGCCTCTTAGGGGGAAAAAGGTGCCTACTCTGCCGGTGGGAGAAGTAACTAACATAGCGACAATCGACGTGCAAGTTTATGATTATTTGCAAGACTTACTTAACCAATTGGCAGAGCAGATCTTGAGGCGTGGATGGTGTGTGTGTGTGTGTGTGTGTGTGTGTGTGTGTGTGTGGAAGCTGTGATAGTAACTGTTGTGGTCGTGAGTGGTTGGTGACTGTGGCTGAGGATGTTGTGATGGTTATGGTTGTGTTGATTGATTGCCTTGGTGATGACTGTGTTGATGGTGATGAATGTGGGTGTGATTGGCATATGGTGAAAGTTGTGGTGATGAATGTGGTGATAGTTTTGGTGGTGAGCATGGTGATATTTTAGTGAGTGTAATGATGAAGGTGGTGATGACAAAGTGTGGTGTGGTGTGTGTGCGTGTGTGTGTGTTTGTGTGTGTGTGTGCGTGTTTACTATCCTCTTACCTGTGTACTTGTTACGACGCTCAAGGGAAGGAACTAAACCACAAACGAAAAAGAAATAACAAGCAAACCAAAACAAAGCACTAAATAAAAATAAGAAAATCACAAACCACCACCGTCCTTCTGAGCCATTAAAAAAACATAGCTAAAAATACATGACGTACCAGAGGGGAAAAGAGAAATAGTAAATAACAAAGGCGAATAGGGAAGCATATGGGAAGAGACAAGAAAAAACGATCATCTCTTTAGGCGTTTGGAAGCAGGGAGGAGGCAAGGAGAAGTTAATTTGAGGCACTAGAGAATATCAGTTACCTACAGAAAAAAGGAGATCAGAAATCTTCCTCAGAAATAAATAACGAGGAGGAACATGTCAATAGCGGTTACTAGGAAGGAATAAAGGACGACAGGAAAGTGTTAAATTGGAAATGGTGTATGGAAGCAAGGAGGAGAGACAGAGTTAAGTATATTTGTTGAAGCTCCGTTACCTACAAAAGAGGAAAAAGTCTCCTTCAAGAATACATAACGAGGAGCGACGCATCAAAGGAGGTGAATAGGAGATAAGACAAGAAAGGCAATGACGTTTGGAAGAGGGGAAGAGGCAAGGAGCAACAAATGAGGAAGGGCAGACTGTATCAGTGACCCGGCAAATAAGGGAAAAAAAAGATCTCCCGTCTAAATATATAACATGACGGGAAGCGAGGAGGGGAAAACTGAAAGGGTGAAATTACCGAGGAGACATGTCAAACGGAGGACAGTCGACATGCGCTGCGCCTCGACAAACACTGAAAAATAAGCCTCGTGGAAAAATAGTTACATGGACGCGAAGAGGGATAAAAAGAATGTTCAAAGGGAGGGAAAAAAACACGAATACTCTGAATTGAAAAAAAATATGACGTGTTGTAACTTTCCATTTACGAAGAAAATAAAAAAATAACTATATGGAGAAAAAAAAAAGGGTTAAAGAGAGCGGAAAAAACTTGGAAACGTTAAATGGAAAACTGACATGTGTTCAACGTTTTCATATACGAAGATAATATAAAAAAAATGAATACATGAACTTGAAAAGAGAAAAGAAACTACAAACAGTGAAAAGAACTTGTAAATGAAAGAGAAGAGAAGAGAAGAGAATATAACATGTACTTTAACTATACATATAAGAAGAAAACGGTAAAAAAAAATCCATACAGAAGTTACGTAAAGATATAAAACAATAACCAAACCCTCCCCTGGCGCTTCAGAAACGACATAAAAAGAGCGATACTGAAAACCAACACGAACCGGAGTCAAAAGGAAGAGACGGGCAATGGTCTTCTTAATGCGGCATAAAGGGAACTTAGAACTTAGCGGAAAACTTAGCTACTTAGATGAGTCCGGCCGCTCCCTCCATCACACCTTGAGCGCCTCTCCTCGCGGGGCCAACTGTGCAAACCTTAAACCGATTCACCGAGCATTTATACCTGATTCAGTTCCTTTATATTTTCCTCTTTTTTTTTTCACCAGTCAGATGTGCAGGTAAATATTTCGAGTGGAGGTTCTTGCATTTTTTTTCTGATTTACAAGACACTTATACGCGATTCAACTCCTTATACTTTCTTCTTTTATCCCAGTAAGTCGTACAGGTAAATATTTCAAGTGGTTCTGCGTTTATTGAGTTTTTTACAGGTATTTTCTTATCTTATTTTCACTGATTAACTAACTATTTATACGTTATCCAATCCCTTATGTTTTTTTTTTTCAGTCAAGTCTTGCAGATAAATACTTCGACTGGACAATTACAGGTTTACTTCACTTATTGTTTTTATCTTTTTTTGTTTTGTCTCGTATGATTAACTTCCTGGTTGTCTTGTATTTCGTATTCTCCTTCGTCTTTGTCTTCGTATCCTTCTTCTTCGTCTTCGTTGTTTCCGTGTAAGTAGTGCCGTTCTGTCTGTCCGTGAGCTCGTATTTGAGGTTTTTCCTTTTCTATTGCTATGCCACTTCTACCGAACGAGAATAAAGTTGGTTCCACTTCCCACGTTGTTTCATTTGCCATCCTTAACTAACCTCACTTACCCTACCGAGAAAACAAGAAGAAAGGTGAGCCTCGTGGAAGAATAGTTACATGGAGGGAAAAAAAGAATGTTCAAAGGGAGGAATAAACTATTATGAAAAAGAAAAGAATTAAGGTGACTCCATTTCCCTCGTTGTTTTCCTTACTAACGACCCTTAACCTCAATTCCACTACTATGAAAAAGAAAATAATAAAGGTGACTCCATTTCCCCTGTTGTTTTCCTTACTAACGACCCTTAACCTCATTTCCACTACTATGAAAAAGAAAATAATAAAGGTGACTCCATTTCCCCTGTTGTTTTCCTTCACTAACGACCCTTAACCTCAATTTCACTACTATGAAAAAGAAAAGAATTAAGGTGACTCCATTTCTCCTGTTGTTTTCCTTACTAACGACCCTTGACCTCAATTCCACTACTATGAAAAAGAAGAATAAAGGTGACTCCATATGCCCTGTTGTTTTCATTACTAACGACCCTTAACCTCAATTCCACTGCTATGAAAAAGAAGAATAAAGGTGACTCCATTTCCCCTGTTGTTTTCCTTACTAACGACCCTTGACCTCAATTCCACTACTATGAAAGAAAAGAATAAAGGTGACTCCATTTCCCCTGTTGTTTTCCTTACTAACGATCCTTAACCTCATGCCCTATTGTTTCCCTTACTAACGACCCTTAACCTTCATTTCACAACGAAGAAAAAGATGAAAAACGTGATTCCATATGCCCCTGTTGTTTTCCATACTAATGACCCTTAACTTTAATTATCCTACAACGAAAAAGAATAAGTAATAAAGGTGATTCTACTTCCTCCGGTGTTTCCCTTACTAACTACTGCAAAAGGGAAGAAAAATAAAGGTAATTCTACTTCCCTCGTTGTGCTCCTTCTAACGACCCTTCACCTTCATTCCACTACTGCAAAAGGGAAAAAAATATAGGTGATTCCACTTCCCTCGTTGTGTTCCTGCTAACGACCCTTAACTAACCTTACTAACACAACCACGAAAGAGAAGAACAAGAAAGATAGTTCCATCCTGCCTTGACTTTTTTTTCGTCCTACTGTGGGGAAAAAAACTGATTACATCCCATTTTATTTTCCTTGCGTCTCTGTCTACTACTAACATCACCACGACTACCGCTACAAATACTCTTGGTAGTACTCTCACGTCTCTACTACTGCTGCTACTACTACTCCTGCTGCTGCTACTGCTGTTACTACTGCTGCCGCCACTACTACAAAAAACAATTAGAGAGTTTCGTTCCCCCTGTGCTGCTTCCCCTCCCATCCTCTCTCCGGGTATATTGGCACAGCGAGTCCATGGTTTTCTTTCCTCTAATATTTACTCGTTTCTGTTTACTGTTTACTGTTGCTCACTGTTCAGCGGCAGCCACGGGAAGAGGAAGCGGCGGCGGCGGCGGAAACGGTAAGTACACAGACAGACAGACAGACAGACAGACAGACGTACACACATTCACACAAAAAAACACCTTATCTCTCTGTCTCTCTTTACGCATATCTCTGAATATTAAATCATTTCCATCTTTTTTTCTTAATAATCTCTTTACACACACACACACACACACACACACACACACACACACACACACACACACACACACACACACCACTGCACTATTCTGTTAATCCCCTTTATCCCTAATCCTTCAATGTACTACGAGCGTGGGAGGAAATATCTTGCCTCCACTAAAACTAATTTGTTCCTCTTCCTCTCTATCTGCCTAAATACATCCTCTCTATCAACACTATCTCTTATGCCACAAATGATACTACTGAATACTACTATTACAACTGCTTTCTAAACGGCCTCCATCCATCAGGAGCTGTGTTGTGAAAAGCATCCATAACACAGTTCACAACACAGTTTATTGGCCCCGACCCCGCCAACAACTGTGGCCACCAACCAGCTATACTAACTACTGCTATTACTAAAGAGACGAAGGGACGGGGAGACTTGATCAAGGTTTATATAAGGATGAAAGGCTTTAATTAGGGTGACGCTAATGAGGTCCTGGAAGTAAGAGAGGAGGTAAGGACACGCAGTTATGGGATTAAGTTAGATTACTTGAGACTCAACAAAGACATAAGCAAAAATTGATTGAACTAATAGAGTGGTGGATGAGTGGAAGAGGACTGGCTGTCATGTGGGAAGTGCCAATACGATAGATACCTTCAAGATAAAGATACAAGTTCGTGGATGGCGAGGAGAGGCGGGATTAGGATTACAGGGGTTGACTTATTTTTTTTTGTGTGTGTATACAGAAAAGGAGACAGTTCAAAGCCGTGAAAAAAAAAAAAAACAATAATGAAAAAAAAGCCCCCTACTTACTGCTCCTGAATAGAGTACAGAGGAGTGACCAAAAAGAGATGTCAATTTCGGGAGGAGAGGTGTCCAGATACCCTCCTCCTTATATACAGTACTAATGCATCTTCTACTACAATTGCTACTGCTACTACTATTACAACAACTACCACTGCTACCACTTCAATAATTCATATCCTGCTACCTCCCTCGAAATGTTTCTCTACTTCCTCCTCCTCCTCGTCTTCCTCCTCCTCCTACTCCTCCAACCGCTGGCCTTTTCCACCCCTCACCTTTATTCTTTATTTCCTCCCCCACAGTTGTATATGCTCTCTCTCTCTCTCTCCCTCCTTTCCTCCTTCTCTCCATCCCTTCCCCTCCCTCTTTCTCTCCCTCCCTCTCTGCAGGTCGTGCGTCTAACATTACGAGCCCCGCAAGCACCAATGAGCGGCCCTTTACGTCCGTGTTTAACAAAAATACTGCGGCGCGGCTCGACTCAGGCGGCGATAATGACGAGGGATCTGTGCGGCGGGAAGTTCGCTTTTAGGAGATAATAATAAGAGCAATAGCGATAGTAAGCAAGATAGTAGTATCGAGTGTAAGGTTCAATAGCTTCCCCAAACCGTAATGCAATCTTCAGTAGCATGGAAGTTCGCTTTTAGGAGATAATGATAAGAGCAACAGCGATAGTAACCAAGATAGTAGGAGCGAGTGTAAGGCTCAATAGCTTCCCCAAACCGTAATGCATTCTTCTGTAACATGGAAGTTCGCTTTAGAAGGCAGTAATAATGTGGTTAATAGCAAATGAGAGTCTTAATGGCACCTTAAAATATACCAACGCACTCTTCTGTAGCACGACGCACCCACTAAGCTTTCTCCAGTCTAATAAATGGAAGAGAGAGGTCAATGCCGGGAATGAGTGTAATACAAAAAACTTAAGGAATAAGAGGTCAAAAGAAAGTAAAAGTATAATAGTAATAACAAAAACGCAAATAGAAGCTAAATAATGGCGGAGAAGAAGGAGAATGGATGCCCAAAGAAGACCAGGGAGAGCAATGCTGGAAATGACGATGAAAAGAAGAAATCTGCTGATGGAACGAGAAGACACGGTGACTGTAATGAGGGTAAAAATGTAGCAGGAGTAGGCGTATTATTTTCAAGACACAGATTATATTTTCATGGGCAGCATATGACTACTTTTTTTGTGGAGATAGCTTTTTTTTTTTTTACGGCAGAGGAGACAGTGCAAGGGCGTAAAAAAAAAAACAATAATGAAAAAAAAAGCCCGCTACTTACTGCTCCTGAATAGAGTAGAGTGCAGTGCGCAAACCAGTAAAAAACATACTCTTAGGGGGTTACATATATCAGGAAGGTAAAGATTCGTTTTAGTACCGTGCCAGTATTTCATTACATACCTTATACTCCTACATATTAACCGTAATGAGACTTCAAAAGCGAGTCTAAATAGGTAAACAGTGAATAGAAGGAGAACTAGAGAGACCAATCCTGGGAAGAACTATAAGAAGAAAAGATGTTAAGGAATAAGAGTAAGAAAGAAAAGGGAAATAAAGGCAATGTTATTTTCACCTCATAAGATTTAGTACGAAAGAGAACTGAGTTACCTAATATTGGGTTCTCTCTCTCTCTCTCTCTCTCTCTCTCTCTCTCTCTCTCTCTCTCTCTCTCTCTCTCTCTCTTAATGGTATTGGTGAGCTGTTTGACTACCAATAATCCTCCTTCCCCTCCTCCTCCTCCTCCTCCTCCTCCTCCTCCTCCTCCTCCTCCTCCTCCTCCTCCTCCTCCTCCATCACATCTCTCTCGGCGACTGTCAGGCCTAAAAGTCTTCCCGTGTAAAAAACAACAACCTCGGAATAAATAAATAATAATCAGATGGAGCAAACAAATGGAGGTAGGAGCTATCCCTGATTTACGAGATCGCGAGGCCATCACACCCGAGCATGATTTATTAGCGTTATCATTAGTGGAGGGAGGGAGTGATGGGGAGGCTGGCGAGGACAAGAAAATAGACAAAAAAAGTAGAGATGGGACAGAAAAATTGTGGGTGTGACATGAAACGACTGCAAGCGAGCATGATATTATAGTTACAGATATTCTCTCTCTCTCTCTCTCTCTCTCTCTCTCTCTCTCTCTCTCTCTCTCTCTCTCTCTCTCTCTCGTAATGGTTCCTCCCCCCCCGACAGGCTTTGGAGGCGGCGAGGAAAAGGAAAAGCGTCAACGGTAACAAGAAAAAGTTAATCTAGGCGGCGTGGGCGTGGGAGGAGGAACATATCACAGTTTCTCCTTCAATCCTTTGCCTGTCTGTCTCCTAACGCTCCCCTCCCCTCTGAAAGCCCTTGTTGGGGACTTCCAGATAAAAGAATAAAAGAAAAAAAAAACAGGCAAAAAATAGTCCAGTCCAGGCTGTGTGGGTGGAGGAAGGATTGGGCTGTGAGGGAAGTATTAAAGCTTATCTCGCTTCTTTCAATTCCTTTTTCTTGGTAAGGTCTTGGAAACAATGAAAGACAAAGAAAAGGTCAGTTCAGGCTATGTGGGTGAAGGAAGGTTTGAGCCGTGAGGGAAATATTAAAGTTTACCTCTTGTTTCTCCCGACTTCCTTTTTCTGAATTTCTTTCCCTCCTGAAGAAGCCAAAACAGACATAAAAGGTCATTCTAAGCTACGTGGTCGGTTGGCAGATTGAGTTTTTAAAAAAATTATTAAAGTTGTCTATCGTTTTTTTCGTTTCTCTTTCTCGTAAATAGTCTTTTTCCATTTTTAAGACCCTTGGTAAGGTCTTGTAAACAATAAAAAAGAAAAACATAAAAAACAAGGTCAGTCTAAGCTATATAAATTGAAGGAAGATTGAATTGTAAAGAAAATATTGAAATCTATCTCTCGTTTCTTCGATTTCCTTCTTTCTAAGTCTCCTTCCCTCTTGAGAGTCCTCGAAGGAGTCTTGTGGTAAAAACAGAACCACCTGAGGGATACAAGTCAATTTAGACCACCTGATCTGAGGGAGGACTGAGCGGTGCGGGATATCTTCAAGTGTATCCTTCGCTCCTTCGGCTTCCTTGCTCCTAATAGTTCCTTCCCTCCTGAGAGCCCTTGAAGGAACCTTGCACCAAAGAAACCAGAAGGGAAACAGGTGTAAGACAATATATAGGCTGCCTGGGATGAGGGGAAAATGAACTGAGGAAAATATTGTAGTTTGCCCTTTGTTACTCCTGCTTTCGACCGGTTTTCCCTCGCCCCAGCACCCCCTCATACATTACAGCCCTAGCTTTTTTTTCATTATATTTTTCTACGTTTTCTTATGGGGCAAAAGTAATCCAACATTTTTACGAGCGTCTTTGTGAAGGATATATTGAAGTTTGCCATTTTTCAGTCTTTCGACCATTCTCCGCATAACGCCTCTTCTTATATTTCAGCATTGTTTTACTATTTACCTTTTTGTGTGTTTTCTAATGGGGCAAAAGTAATTCATCACCCTTTTTATGACTCTTTGTGGAGGATATATTGAATTTTGTCATTCGTCAGTCTTTCTTTCGACCGTTCTCCCCGTAACTCCTCTTCCTATAATTATTACATTTTTTTTTACTTTTTTGTATGTTTTCTTATGGGGCAAAAGTAATTCATCAACCTTTTTATGAGTCTTTGTGAAGGATATATCTAAGTTTGCCATTCGTCACTCTTGCCTTCAACCGTTCTCCCACATAACACACTCTTCCCCTCTCCTATAATACGGCTTTCTTTCTACTTTTTTTTATATATGTTCTCTTATGGGACGAAAGTAATCCTTCACCTTTTTCAGTGCCTGTCGTTGTGAAAGATATATTGAAGTTTGCCATTCGTTAGTCCTGCTCTCGACCGTTCTCCCTCATAACACCCTCCCCTCTCCTATGTTACATTATCTTTATCATTACTTTTTTCTATGTTCTCTTCTGAGGCAAAAGTACTTCATCAACCTTTTTGTGACTGCCTTTTTATTAATGTTATCCGATACGTCACTTGCTCGACCCGTAAAGAGATTAACAACAAAATAAAGGTTAACAGATATGCCTCGAATCTCTTTCTCCCATATATCAAGAGCAAGTCGGAACTCCATTTGTCTTCTCCATTATTATTCACGAATAAGACGTTTTTTTACTGCGGCAACCAACCAATACTATCCTATAACTTTTTTTTATGGCAACGGATGCAGCAAAAAGGCAACAAAAAACAGAAAAAAACTAAAAACAACTAAAAATAAAGCCCACCAACAAAACAGTTCTCAAAAGAGCCAACCAACAGCCCTTCAATAGTCACAAGTCCCTTAACAAAAAACAAGCTTCTGACAGACAAGGCTAAACTCACATGACGGTTCATTCCCCTAAGACGGCCAAGCACACACACATGCAGCTTCCCAACGCTCGCTCATCCCAAGGCAGCATGACAAGCCCTCGTGCCGCCGCTTCGCTCAGGTACGTCTCGTTTCTCTTACTCTCTGACGTTTTCATCTGCTCACGAGAATAGTCGCCTTTCTCTTAAATCGTACTCGCTGTTTTCTTCTGCGTCTCAGGAGTTGGAGTATAATGTATTCCTGATGCGTGTTCTGTGTTCGTCTTGCCAGCTTTCTTCCTTCTCATGCTCTCCCTGGGTATATTGTGCTGCAAGGCCACTCAGAGGACTTATTTTATGGGCTCAAGCGACGACCCAACAGAGATTAAGAAAGCTGAGAGGTGCCAGATTACTTATGAGTCTTGTGTGGAAAACTACTGCCGTCCAGACCAAGGAATCTGCACTCTTTATGGATCACAAACTAAGTCAATATCAGTTTCAAACCCAACCCACCTCGCAGCACCAATATTCTTCACCCGCTTTTTTTTTCTTTCCTAACCCGAACGATGCCTGCAGAAACTATTAAATTGTTGCATATCAGTTTTCTAACCCACTGAAAAACTACCAACTACGTCATCTTCAAAATAAGTCTCATCTTCATTACGGTGCAGAAAACAAAGTTGCAACAGATAATTAAGTGAAATACCTTTGTTCTTCCACGAATTCTGTTTTCTTTCAACGTCTTCCTAACAACCCGCCACCTGCACCTTACCTTTTTTATCCTTCTCCTCTTCCTCCTCTTCGTCCTCCTCCTTTTCCCCTTTCATCTCCTCCTCCCCTTCCATACCCTAACAATACCACACCAAAAGAACTTTCACCCGTGTTCTAGGCGATATCTGGAGAAACTAGAAAAAAACATTGTCTATGGAGTACAAGCTGAATAACATAATAACCGTTTCCAGCCCCTCCCACACACACCACGCAAAACCACACCGAAAAACTCTCCCCAACGTCTCCACCAAACGGATTCACGTCCCCAGCGCGGTGCCAAAAGCGATATCCCCGTCGATTAAAATGCCTTCCCCTGCACCGCCGCCCCGAGCCAGCTCAAGAGGCATCTGTCTGGTCCTCTCGCCCACACTTCGGCTGGAAAGACTCACTGGATACCCAACACTCCGCACAACTGCCAGAGGGAACCCGAGGGCGCTGCCAAGTCCGACGGCATAACAGGAAACCACAGTGGGAGGAAGTAAACCCTTGGCGCGGGGAAGAAGAGGAGAGGAGAGGGAGGGAGAGAAGATGTGAAGGGGGAAGTGATAAAGGGACAAAGAAAAGGGTTGAGGAAAGAGTGATTGGAGATTGATGGATACAAATGGATGCAATGTAAGGGCTTGGACACTGAAGACGGGGCACCGAAGACTAATATGAACCAGAGGGAGGGAGGGATGGAAGTAGAGGGAGAGAGAGAGAAGCAGAGAAGAAGAAAAAGGAGGAAAAGATATGTACCAGAGGGAGTGAGGGATGGAAGTAGAGGGAGGGAGAGAAGCAGAGAAGAAGAAAAAGGAGGGAGAAGACGGGAGGGATGCATGGGAGAACAGAAAGAAGGAAAAGAATGAGTTAAGTTTGAGTGAAAGAGAGAGAATGAGAAAAAGGAAAAAGAGAAAAAGAGGGTCTGTTAGCCAGCCGAGGATCAGACAGCTTTAAGGATCTAATTATCCGAATATAGTAATTTTGCAAGGCTCAGAAAACTAGCGAGGCTTTAGTAAACAGGTAACAGGGAGGAGGAGGAGGGAAAGGGGTAAAAGGAGGAGGAGGGAGAGGAAGAGGAGGAGGAGGAGAAGGATAAACAAGGTAAGGTGCAGGTGGCGGGTCGTTAGGAAGGCGTTGGAGGAAAACAGAACTCGTGGAGGAACAAAGGCGACCAGAAGCCAACAACCTAATTAGTGATGCGGGGTTGTTAATGTGTGTGTGTGTGTGTGTGTGTGTGTGTGTGTGTGTGTGTGTGTGTGTGTGTGTGTGTGTGGCGCGACTCACAGTAATGATGACGACGCTAATGATAATGAAGCGAGGGTAACTTGAAACAAAAAAAAATAACAAGAACCATAAAATAAACTACTGAAATAATTATGACAAAAAAAACTAAGGACGAATTTCCCAGTTTTTCACTTTATGTCCATCTTTTTTTTTCTCTCTACTACATAAAAAAAACTGTCCATTGTTACTTTTCAATTTTACTCCCATTATTAGGTCTACTTTCGTTTGTCCTCTTTTTGGATATGCAGTTTTCTTATTCATTACACACACACACACACACACACACACACACACACACACACACACACACACACACACACCAAGCACCCTAACAACCCCGCACCACTAATTAGGTTGTCGGCATCGGGTCGCCTTTGTTCCTCCCGAGTTATGCTTTTCTTCAACGCCTTACTAAAGAGCCGCCGCCTGCACATTGCCTGGTTGATCCTCCTTCCTCTTCCTCCTGTTCCTCTTCCTCCTCCTCCTCGAATCTAGTCATTAAAGGAATCATAAGAAAGTAAATCGTAAAGGGAAATAAAATACTGGAAGTGGAAGATTTTGAACGTTGAAAGGGAATGATCAGAGGAGAATATATATGTACCCCCCCCCACAAACACCCTCTACACATTCCCCCCCACACATACACGCACCCTCCCTTCACGCACATCCCCATAACACCACCACATACACGGAGGAAAAGGAGGGAACGGAGCTAAATCATCCACTCCACTAACTCCCTTCCTTTCTTCTCTCCACCTACACTCCTCAAACTCCCTTCTTTTCCTCTCCCCACCCACTCCACTCCACAAATTCCCTTTCATTCATCTCTCCTACCTTCTATACTCTCTTCCATTCCTCTCCATACCCACAGTACTGAACAAGCTCCCTTCCGTTCCTCACCACCTACACTCCTCAAACTCCCTTCTTTTCCTCTCCCCACCCACGCCACTCCACAAACTGTCTTCCTCTCCTCTCCACATAATGAAGCCGAGCGTAAAGAAGGCACGACAAGAGTGGATAAAAAAGCGTTAATGGCGGGGGGAGATAAGCAGCTTGTTAGCCATCAGTGCATCGTTAAAGGGAAGAGGAGGAGGAAAAGGGACCCACTTGCCTCAACTTTTAATAATGAATGCTTCCTCTTCCTCTTCTTCTTCTCGTCATGGTGCTGCCTTGGGATAAGTGAGTGTTGGGATGCTGTGCTTGGCTTTCTCACGGGATTGAATGAGTCGCTTAGTGTGTCTATAAGGGGGTGTTATGCTGTACTTTCTCTCTTATACAACTTACGGTATCTCTTGTAGTTATAGAATGGTGCAGGTATACAATGAAAAGAGTGAATTGTTGTTAGGTATATGATAGTTAGTTAGTGATGGTAGTTTAGTCTGCCATTAAGTTCTCATTTGGAATAATAAGTAATAGTTAGTAATAGCACGTTAGGCTTAAGAATAGCGAATGTCCACAAAGAAAAGGGATTAAAAGAAAGGTATGTGGGATTTAACGATTAGAGTCAACGGTTTAGAGTCTGTCATTGAGTTTCCAGACAGTAGTAGAAGTAATGGTAAGATATAGTAGTTTCAAGAATGGCGCATGCTTATAATGAAAACGTGACAGGAAGATAACTACGTGGAATTTAGCGATTAGAGTCACCGAATTAGAGCCTGCCATTGAGTTTTCAGTTGGTAAAAGTAAATAATAGTAAGTAGTAAGGCTTAAAAATGTCATAATATAAGATTGAGAGAGAAAGAGAGCATGAAAAAGATTACTGGATGACATGCAGGTATGTGGAATTTAGCGATTAGAGTCACCGAATTAGAGTCTGCCATTGAGTTTTCAGTTGGTAAAAGTAAATAATAGTAATTAGTAAGGCTTAAAAATGACATGTATATTATTGAGAGAGAAAGAGAGCATGAAAAAGATTATTGGATGATAGGAATGTGGGATTTAGCGACTTGATTCAACGATTTAAAGTCTGCCGTTAAGTTTTCAGACGGGAAGAGTAACTAATAATAAAAAGTGATCGTAGGTTTTAGTAAGAGAAAGCTTAAAATACGGCCGTTCGATGCTTCTCCCTCCAAACAAGTGATAGTAGGTTTTAGTAAGAGAAAGCTTAAAATACGGCCGTTCGATGCTTCTCCCTCCAAACAAGTGATAGTAGGTTTTAGTAAGAGAAAGCTTAAAATATGGCCGTTCGATGCTTCTCCCTCCAAATAAGTGACTAATAAAAAATATGCTACAAAAGATTACTCGAGGCTTTGCTTGGTTATGGAATCAAAGGTTCATTATTCTTAAATAATTGCGATGGCTGCGCAGCTTTAAGATATCGTTTTTTATATATGTGAAAAAATACAAAACATTATCCTTTACGGGTACGTTGTTATATCCGGCTTAAAAAGGACTAAAAGATTTATTTCCAGGTCATAAATTCGGACAAAAGCCGATACATGTATGAAACAATGTAGCAACGTCAACACAACAGCAAGACAGATTTAACCCATGCCCACACAGACAACCCCCCAAAAAAACAAGAAAAACATGAAATCCCACTAACACATACACACAAATTCGAACAATGGTATAGGTGAAACACAGGTAAAGCCAGGCAGAATGGAAGACGGACGGAGAAAATGTCAAACAAAAAAAACATGAAATCCCACAAACACATACACACAAATTCGAACACTGGTATACGTGAAACAGAGGTAAAGCAGAAGGGAAGACGGACGGAGAAAATGTCAGAATTAAATGAGGGACGAAGAGAAGAGTGAGGATGATGAGATGAAAGGGAGGGAGGGAGGGGGTGAGCAACGTTGCCAGACTGTCGTTCTCACCCCATCGTATTTACCGTTTTTCGACACTTAACTATTGCCAAAAGACGCCAGACTGTCGTTCTCACCCCATCGTATTTACCGTTTTTCGACACTTAACTATTGCCAAAAGACATCAGAATTAACGATTTTAACGATAACTATAAATGGATCCCGGTTTTGGGGTGCAAGAGACAGTTTTATGGTAGGAAATCGGTGAATATGAGGCTGAGTAAGACGATCTGGCAACTCTGGGGGTGAGGGAGGGAGGGGGATCATCACTGCATAATGAATGAACAACATCGATAACTACATCAAAAGTAACAAACACACGCACACACCCAAACCCACCCAACCACCCAAACCTTCACCCAAAACCTTCACACAAAAACTAACCGATTAGATGCAACAAGGAACAAAAACGCGCAGTAAGGTTAGGTTAGGTTTGGCTAGATTAAGCTAGGGTAGGAGGAGGTTAGGTTAGGAGTTTAGGTTAGGTTAGGTTAGGAGGTTAGGTTAGGTTAGGTTAGGTTAGGTTAGATTAGGCTAGGTTAGGCTAGGGTAGGAGGAAGTTAGGTTAGGAGTTTAGGTTAGGTTAGGTTAGGAGGTTAGGTTAGGTTAGGTTAGGTTAGGTTAGGTTTGGCTAGATTAGGCCAGGGCAGGAAGAGGGTAAGTTAGGTTAAGTTAAGTTAGGTTAGGTTAGGTTAGGTTAGGTTTGGCTAGATTACGCCAGGGCAGGAGGAGGGTAGGTTAGGTTAGGTTAGATTAGGTTTGGCTAGATTAGGCCAGGGCAGGAGGAGAGTAAGTTTGGGTAAGTTAGGTTAGGTTAGGTTAGGTTAGGTTTGGCTAGATTAGGCCAGGGTAGGAGGAGGTTAGGTTAGGTTAGGTTAGATTAGGTTAGGTTTGGCTAGATTAGGCTAGGATAGGAAGAGGGTTGGTTAGGTTAGGTTAGGTTAACTTTTGTTTTATTTAGGCGAGTTTTTGTTCTCCTTTGCATTTAATACGTGAGTTTATGGCCCGTGAATTTACGTCCGGTGAGTTTGTCCTACACTCCCTTCACCCACCCACACCCACAAATACCCACCCACCCGCTCAGCCACCCACCCACCCACCCACACCCACACCCACACATTCACCCCCCTACACACACACACCACTGAACCCAGCCTCCCCCTACACACGGGAGGGAGAGGGAGGGAGGGAGAACACCGCTAAATCATCCACGTCTACCGTCATAAAACTTTGGGACGAGGCAGCGAATTGACTCAAATAGGACGCCAAGGCAACAAAAAGGAAAGTTTCTTGATCACACAGATTAAAATAACTTTGGCAGCTCCTAACGGAATGGCGAGGGAGGGAGGGAGGGAGGGAGAGAAGGAGGGAGGAAGGAGGGGATAAGAAAGGGAAGACGGGCTATAAATCCTAACCAGCGAGGGAGAGGAAATGAATGGGCCGGGATGAGGATCAGGGGGAGGAAGATAAGGATAAGTATTAAGGATGTGATTGCTTGGTGGCCGAGTGGATGGCTTAGTTGAGTCACGTTAGGCAGGGCATCAGAGGTAGTATTATAAGTTCCCCCTTTTTTTTTACACCAAAGGAGACAGCACAAGGGCACAAAAAAAGGAAACAACAATAAAAAAAAGTCCCGCTACTCGCTGCTCCTGTAAAGAATCCAAAGAGGTGGCCGAAAGAGCAGTCAATTACGTGAGAAGAGGTGTCCTGATACCTTACTAAAAAGTGCCAGTTATTACGCGCTCAAAAACCAAGAGCAGATTCCAAACGGTTTCTCTCCTCCAAATTCCACAAAATAATACACTTTTTATCAAAATGTGTAAGTTACTATCGCTTTACTAGAACATGTTAGTTATTACAAGTTCATGGTCAATAGGCAGCATCCCTTCCGTTAATTTCCACATCTTATTAAAACAGGCCATTTATCACCAACTCAAAAACTAAGTGCAGCTTCCAAACCGTTTCTCTCCACAGTAAAATTCCCCATTCTTCACTTCTTCCCAAAATGCGTGAGTGATTACTTGCTCTAAAACTAAGGGCGGACTCCAAACTGTTTCTCTCCACAGTAAAATTCCCCCTTCTTCACTTCTTCCCAAAATGCGTCAGCGATTACTTGCTCTAAAACTAAGGGGAGACTCCAAACTGTTTCTCTCCTCCGTTAAGCTCCACACACTTCGCATCTAATTTCTTTTTACTTAACATACCTACGCTAAACTATTACTAAAGCAGAATATTATTGTCTTGGCTGCTGTCTTCAATCTAGAGAAATAGGTCCAAGAGACCTCACGGGAAACGGGTTCTGGCATAGCAGCAATACTGGAACTGATTTCATTATGGGAGCAGTTGATAAAATTGGGTCAAGGATGAACACGTGGATACAGAAAAAGATGTCAGTGTTAAGGACCAGGAAGAAGGTAATACAGGAAGAGGATGAATACGTGGAAGAGAGAAAGATACATTGTTAAGGGTGTGTTATTGTATTCCATCGCGGCTTTCGTGTTGCAGCGAGCGATAGCAATAGTGAGTGTTGGTGAGGGCAAGGAGGAAGAGGAGGTTGACGATGAGGAAGAGCATGAGTTAGAGAGGGACATAAGTAATAATAATGGCTGACCAGGATGTAGGAAGAGGAAAAGAAGATATAATAATTGCCCTTTTTGTTGTTGTTGTTGTTTTTGTTGTTGTTGTTGCAGGGGTGAAGAAAACAGTGATAAATATTCTTCCTCTGCCTCCCTCCCCTCTTTCTCTCTTTTTTCTTTCCTTCTTTCTTTCTTTCGATCTTTCTTTCGTTTGTTCTCTCTCTCTCTCTCTCTCTCTCTCTCTCTCTCTCTCTCTCTCTCTCTCTCTCTCTCTCTCTCTCTCTCTCTCCTATTAGCAGTAACTTAATATTTTTGACGCATTACCGCAAACATTATGAGCCAACAGTCAGGGTTCCCGCTTATTCTCATCGTTATCTTCGCAAACTCGCGTTCATGTCACAGCAAAACCAAATCATGCGACCCCGCGGGAAGGTAAACATAATTGCCAATGGGTACACAAAGAGAGAGTAAATGTGAATGATAATACGCCTTGATGATGATGTTCCCTTCTCGTATAAATTCCCCAATACTAAAAAGGTTAAATCTGGACCCGAGCTTGAAGGGGGAATGGAAGAGATGACGAACAAGGTTGAGAGGGTAGAGTTGTCACATGGGAATGGGATAATCTTAAGAATGCATATAAGAAACGAAGAGTTGAAGAGAGTAAGGGTAGGAAGTATTATGGTGATGATCAGAAGTGACGGCTGAAGTGTTTGGATAGGATGTAAGAGAAGATGACGAGAGTACAATAGGAAGATGAGGTGCAGAGGAGAGCAGGAGTAGAAAGTATTACACAGCTGGTCAGGAAGTTAAGGCTGAGATGTCTGGCTACGAAGTAAGAAAATAAGATGGGCTTGTAGAGCACCTGTTGATGGAAACAGAGTACGATGGACGATGAAGTGCAGAGGAGACCATGAGTAGGAAGTAAGATGAAGCTGATGAGGAAGTTAAAGCTAAGATGTTTGGTCATGCTGTAAAAAGATGAGCCTGAAGAGCACCTGTTGATGGAGGAGGATCGATGAGGAGACAGAGAGTATGATGGGAAGATTGGGTTCAGGCGAAGAGGCAGAGAACGAGGAAAACAGAGGAAGATTCAAAGGACAGGAATAATGGGAGAAAACCAGAAAATGGCGCTAACTCAACAAAATAGGAAGTATTACAAAAACTATTAGCGGAGAATCGACAGCAGCAGAGAAAGATGCAAAAGATATCAATGGCAACAGAAGATACTTAAGGTAAAAGAGGAAAATGCAGAGAAGAGGAACAATGAGGGAAGACTTGTAAACAGCTCGATGGAAAATAAAGTAATACAAATGGTAATAGTGGAGAATCAAGGTGAATAGGAGATGCAAAGAATATCGTGGGTAGTAAAGGAATATGCAAAGGAAAGGAATAATAAGAAAAGACTTGTAAATAGCGCTAACTCGATACAAGAGGAAATAATACAAAAAACTAGACCCATTACATGTATATATTTTCCAGGTGTAAGAAAATATACGAAAAAATGATTAAACCTTAGCCAGTCTATCCTCGTCGAGTTTGAGATAAGTCAGAAATATTAAGCAATGAATAGTTAATTGAGGCCCAGGAGCAGTGAGGCGTCTCCGTGTGCCCCGAGCCTAGGATTCCCGCCCCTCCGCCCCGCTGATCCCCGCCTTCGGGGTCCCTCGCCCTCCCTCGCCCTTCAGAGAGGAATTAAAAGTAGATTCTAACCTCGAGCATCCTCCTTTTCACGCGAATCCCAGGAAAGCCAAAGAAGCGTCTGGATTTCTGAGGCAGGGCAAATTAGTTAAAACATAATTCCGTGCGTTGACTTTTTAATTAAGGAGTTGTAAATTTTCTTAATATAGTTAGGATGAGTTTACCGGCGCTTAAAGAACAGCATCCTTCTCTTCACTTTCCTGGGTTTCTTGGGTAAATATAATAGTTAAAACATACTCAGCAGCAACAAAAGACGTTCCACACTGTCAACAATGTACGCAATGCCAAAGTTTTTCTACATTCCAAGAAAGGCGCCGCGCAAGGTCAGAGTTTTATCTTTGTTTCCGCGAGAGAGCAATGCGAGGCGGCGACGGCATTCCACGCAGGCTCCAATCAAAACTTCCTCGCCTTTACATCGCTCGGAACGCTGGTCGTGTCCGGCCGTGCTGTACTTTTTACTTTTTTTACTCTCTCTCTCTCTCTCTCTCTCTCTCTCTCTCTCTCTCTCTCTCTCTCTCTCTCTCTCTCTCTCTCTCTCTCAAGGAAAAAGAAAGAGTTAGAGTGAGAGAGAGACAGGAAGAGAGGGAGAAGGAAATGAGAGGTAGGTAAATATGATCAGAGGACCCTTTTTCCCGCCATCTAGAGAGCCTCGGGGGTCCGGGAGCTAACATCCCACGCTGACATGTAATTATCTTGAGGGAAAATGCAGTGATGGTATCGTGGCCCCGCAGACACTTGGAAATGTGACCGCCGGGAGAGCCATTCTACACCTCCACGTTATTACCCTTCTTTTGCTCTGCTTCCTTCTACCCTGCCGAGACCTACACAACCTAATGATTCTTCACACATTACCCTGTTACCTGTACTTGCCTTACCTCACCTTACCCAACGATCTTGCATTAGTACATCACCTTACCTTCACCCTACACCGCTACGTTATTACCCTTCCTTTGCTCTGCCTCCTTCTACCCTGCCGAGACGTACACAACCTAATGATTCTTCACACATTACCCTGTTACCTCCTCTTGCCTTACCTTACCCAACGATACCCCTTCACCCTACACCACCACGTTATTACCCTTCCCTAGTCCTTGTCTCTTACTTCCTTACCTTGCTCTGTCTTACCAAACAAGTCTTATTATTTTCCTCTACTACCTCACAGAAATATATTACTACGCTTCCACTCCTTTTTACCATACCTTACCCAACCTAACGATGTTTTATCTTGCCTATTCACATCGCCTCACCTTGCCCTACCCAACCTAGCGACCCATTTCCGTGTAAAAAAGAGCGAACCTTTGAGACCCACGGAGATACGAAAAATCATTTGAAACTTTACTGTAGGAAAAAACATAACACTTCAGTAATACGAACATTAGCCCCACCAGGACCTGCTACCACTCCTCCTCCTACTACTACTAATATTTCTCCTCCTCCTCCTCCTCCTCCTCCTCCTCTTCCTACTACTACTACTACTACTACTGCTATTTCCCTCCTCTTACTCCTCATACTTCTCCTTCTACAGGGCACGGGAAACACTCCACCACAAGCACAAAGCAATGCAAACACAAACATTCAGGCAAAGGAGGAGAAAAAGCACTACAAAAAATGGGAACAAGGTGAAACGCATCACCATTAAGAACTCATAAAAGTCTCGTCTCCCGCTTTCTCTCTCCCGCTGCAAGGAGAGCAAAAAGAGAAGAGAAAGAGATCACACGGAACAATACGCAGCTGGAAACGCTGTATAGAGAACGTTCTTGGCTTTGAAAACATTGACAAGCGTATCTTTCTACATTCCCAATATTTTTGTTTGTTTTGTCCTAAAGATGTTATCAAAAAGAAGACTATCCTATTTTTTTTTCAAAACTAAAAATGTTATCGTATTTTTTTCCCAAATCTCTGGACGTAATCCTAATATTCCCGAAACTGACGATGTTATCCAAATTTTCCCATAACTAAAGACGGTTATATCATTCCTTCCTTCCTTTTGATTACCAGTTGATGAACAGATACAACCACTCCTTAATTTTCCTTTTTGTGAGCTATTTTTCTGAGTCCCACGACAAACATAATACACTGATCTTTCATCCTACCATTACCTTTCTTTCCTCATCCTCCTAATGTCGGTTTCCATGGCCTCGTCCCTCTCGGATTCACCTTCCCATGGCTTCATTTGTCTAAATTCCACGATACAAAAAAAAAATTTCCAACCAATACTTTCCTTTTCATTTCAAAGCATGTCGACTTTATGACCACAAAACCAAATAACACACACACACACACACACACACACACACACACACACACACACACATCAAAAGACTCACCACCACAACAACACCGTGTCTGCATTGGCCCATCCAGGCAGACGCGCCTCGCCTTTAATTAAACAGCAAAGGCCGTTTTCCCTTACGAGAATATCAAAGCGGCGTCTCGTTAAGCAAATTGGGCGGCCTTGAGGGGAAGGAGCCTTGGGGGACCACCTTCAGAATCCTACAAGGAGTGGGACGAAGTAGGGAGGTGAGAGGGAGATGGAAGGACGGAGAGACGAAGAAGGGAAGCAAAGATGGGAGAATAGAAGGACAAGAGAAGGAGGATGGAGATGAGTGGAATGAAATAGTATAAGAGGAGAAAGAGGAGAATTGGAAACAAGGCAAAAGAAGAGGAATGGAATGATGGAAATGGAAGAGTAGGAAGGATGAGAGAGTGGAAATCGAATACAAGGAGATGGGATAGTGGAAATAGAACAAAATATGGAATAGGAGGATGGAAAAAGAGGAAAACTAGGAGGAATGGAAGGCTTGAAATAGAAGAGGAGGAGGAGAGGATAAAAAAGAAAAATGGAACGAATAAGAGTAAGAGGAGGAAGAGGAAGTGAAGGAAAGAAGAGAAAACAACAAACCACCACCAATACCAACACCATCATCACCACCACCCCCAATGACACCAAAACAATCATCACCTCTTGCACCAACACCACCCCACCCCACCACCACCACCAAGCCCAGCACCAGCAGACATCAGAAGTAAAATACATCAGTCATGCCGTCATAAGCTCCTCAACAAAGCTCTCTCGTGTCGGCCCAATGAATAGCCGTGGAAAAAAATGATGCTGTGCTCGGGTATCTGAAGGTCTGATAACACTATTGCGCCTGGACGCGTGGGAGGGGAGAGAACATGATATTGCTTTGTAGAAGGAGGAAGATTATTATTGGTATGGTGATGGAGGTAAAATACTTGTCGTTAGGAAGAGTATATATATAATGCGTGCTGGTATTTGAGGGTCTATTGATGTTACTGAGCCTTTACGTGTAGAAGGGAAGAGAATATACAAAATAGGAAGGGAAGAGAGTATACAGATTGGGAAGGAAAAGTATTACTGGTATGACGGAGAAATTAAAACACCTATCGTTGTGGCATTTGTAAGTCTGATATTGTTAATGATTCTATACGCGTGAAGAGAGTGAAGAGAGAGAGAGAGAGAGAGAGAGAGAGAGAGAGAGAGAGAGAGAGAAGAGAATATGGTACAGAATGGGAAGGAAAATTAGAATTGCTACGATGGTGGAGGTAAAACCCTTATAGTTATGGAGATGAATATATATAATGCGTGTTGGTTTGGTGGTCTAGTAGTGTTATTGTGCCTGTATAAGTGACGGAGAAGAGGGTAACGATGCTTTGATGTAGGATGAGAAGGAAAAGTATAATCGATGTGATGGTCAAATAGATAAGAGCTGATATTCATGAAGCAGCAATATATGAATCCTTTTGCTGCTTTAATATAACTACACAAATGGAGGAAGAAAAAGCGAACAAGACGAATTTTAAAATGAGAAGGAGAATTATAATTGGTGTGATGGTTAAATAATAGTAACTGATAATCATAAAGCAGAAATATGAGACCTATTGTTGCCTTTATAACTGCACGAAGGAAAGGAAAAAGAACGAATGAGAAACTGCAGTAAAAGGAGAATTGGAAACAAGACAAAAGAAGAGGAATGGGAGGATGGAAATAGAAGAGGAGGAAGGATGAGAGAGTGGAAATCGAATACAAGGAGATGGGATAGTGGAAATAGGACAAAAGATGGAATAGGATGAGAGGGAAAACTATTAGAATGATTACTTAAAGACAACAGTGATGCTCATGAAGAAGAAATGTATGTAGAGTCTGTTGTGTTAGAACGCTCATTCCTTTGTACGCTAACGAGAGGGAGAGGCGAGAGAACATGACTGCGAGAAGCAAAAAGAGAACTCATTAGAATGTTAATTAAATTTGGAAGGATATTTCACAAAGAGGAGTATAGATGGAGGATGTGGCTTGAAATTAATATTGCATTGTTCCTTCACGCGTGTGGGAGACGAGAAAAAAAGACACAGCCAAGTTAAAAGAAAAATGTTATTGGTTAGTTTTGGCTATGTAAAGTTATAGCAGGTTAGGTTAGCTTAGGTTATGATAGATTATGTTAGGTTAAGTTATGTTAAGTTAGGTTCAATTAGATTAGGTTATGATAAAGTATGTTAAGTTTGATTAGATTAGGTTATACTTGGTTATGTTAAGTTAGGTTATGGTAGGTTAGATTAGATTAGGTTAGGTTAGCTTAGGATAGGATAGGTTATGGTAGGTTTGGTTAGGTAAGTTAAGTAATATTTGATGTTGAAAGAAAATAATTACTGGTTAGCTGACTAAATTTGAAGTGATACATAAAACACGAAAAACGATAATAATAAGTGACAGTCAGGTTACATTAGGTTAGGTTAGGTTAGGTTAGGTTAGGTTAAGTTAGGCTAGGTTATGGTAGGTTAGGTTAGGTAAGTTAAGTAATATTTGATGTTAAAAGAAAATAATTATTGGTAAGCTGATTAAATTTGGAGTGATACATAAAACATGAAAAAAAAATATAATAATAAATGACAGTCAGGTTACATTAGGTTACGTTAGCTTATATTATCTTCGAATTGGTGAAATAAAATAATTACTGGTAGGCTTATTAGATTTGAGTGACATTACTATCTGAAAAATGACAATAATATATGACATTGTTTGGCTGTTTATTTCAGTTAGACATGCAAGAGTTGGAGGCAGGAGAAAACATGAGACCTTGATGCAAAATGATAAATGAAGAGAAATAATTCATGGATAGCTGATTAAATTAAGACTGATATTCAAAAAGGAAAATACACATAATAAGAGGAATTACCGAATGCAAAGGCCGGAATATTCAGTAATGTTGGAGAGGTTTAGATATTAATAATTGAATTAGGAGGAGGAGGAGGAGGAGGAGGAGGAGAAAGAGGTGGAGGAGGAGGAGGAGGAAGAGAAGGAGGAGGAGGAGGAGGAGGGTTTCAAACAAGGAACAGGATAAAGACAATAAAAATAAAAACTTCAAACACGGAAAACCGCAGGAGAAAAAGAAGAAAATGAAAAATAAGAAAGAAAGAAGAAAAAGAACAGGAAAAACAAGAAAAACAAGAAGAAAAACAGACCCCAAAAGAGAAAAAAAACACGATTACGGGAAACAAAGGGAAAAAATGATAAAAAAAAATACTTACTAAAAGAAGAAAATAACAAGAAAAAGAAAAACAACACGAAGAGGCAATAAAACCCGAGGAAAGGAATGGAGGAAGGGAGGAAAACAAGAATTATGACAGTGCGACAGGTTGGAGGAAAGGAGGAGGAGGAGGAGGAGGAGGAGGAGGAGGAGGTAATGAAGGAGAGAGAGAGAGAGAGAGAGAGATGGAGGAAAAATACACACTGGCTTTAAAGAATTTCTCCATTTTCACACGGTTTATAAATCTCTCTCTCTCTCTCTCTCTCTCTCTCTCTCGCAGTGCCCACATTAGTCGTATTGGAATAGGTTTTTAGGACACTAAGGATAATTACACAAGGATAAGGAGGAGGAAGAGAAAGAGAAGGAAGAGGAGTTGGAGGAGGAGGAGGAGGAGGAGGAGGAGGAGGAGGACACTAACAATATATAGATGGTGGAAGGGAAAAATGGAGTTGCCAATAAGATAATAAATGGGAAGGTTGTAAGTGATGAAGGAGGAGGAGGAGGAGGAGGGGGAGGAGGAGGAGGAGGAGGGGGAGGAGGAGGAGGAGGAGGAGGGACAGAAGAGAAGGGCAACTTTTCATCATTTTTCTCACATACTTTTTCTCCTTACCACATTGTTCCTCCTCCTCCTCCTTCTCCTTCTCCTTCTCCACCTCCTCCTCCTCCTCCTCCTTTCTGTGCAATTCCCCATCGTCATAATCTCACTATAATCCCTTAAATGGACTTATATAATCGGTAATCCAGTAGAGGCATCAATAGGACTTTAGATATGACCTCTCTCTCTCTCTCTCTCTCTCTCTCTCTCTCTCTCTCTCTCTCTCTCTCTCTCTCTCTCTCTCTCTCTCTCTCTCTCTCTCAAGGTTGGGAAGTTATGTAAGAAATGCCAAGGGAAGGGAAGGAAAGCGAAGAGGGAAGAGAGGAAGGAAGGAAGTTGAGAGAGCAGGAATGAAGAGGAATGAGAGAGAGGGAAGGAGGAGGGAAGGAAAGATGCGAGAGATAGTAAGGGAAGAAAATGAACCGAAACATGTCAGAGTTTTTCATGGTTATTGTCGAGGGTAATTGGCAGGGACGAGAAACATTATATTTTTTTTATTACCTACCAGCAGACCTCTATACACACACACACACACACACACACACACACACACACACACACACACACACCTCATTAATACCGTGCAAGTCTCTTAAACAGCGTCACTAGTCAAGACATTATGTAAATTAACTTATCAATTAGTGCAATTTGTCAACTCTATTGTATAGTTTTGCTTCTCGGTCCGTCAAAGTGTTTCCCATTACTGTCATCATTATTATATTATCATTATCATTATTTTTGTTATCGTTGCTCTAATACTTGACATTATGCACATGATTCCTGTCTTTCTTCATCTTATTTGTAACACTGTCGTCATTATCATTAGCTATTATTATAATTACTATCATTGTTATTATCATTATTATTTCTTCCTTTCTATTCTATTCTAATCATCACTTAAATTGATGGTGTCCTCTGCTAAGATCTGCGCGATAACTTTTTGCTCAGTACAGTGTGACACGTTATCGTTTCTTCTCGCCATTTCCCTCTCTATCTAAAGCTAAAAAAAATATAATAGTTACAGACATGTAGATGATAACAATACTTTGATAAAAGCTGAATAGCCTACTAAACATATAAACTTGAATTAGTGCCTCTACGTCTCGTATTTGTATGTACACAAGCACTATAATAATAACTTTTTTTCTGTATGAAATATCATGAGTAAGAATCACATGGTTGGAATTTGTGGGTCCGACCGGACCCACCCTACCTCGTGTCAGGAGCGTGCACAGTGAAGATGGCATATCCCTTCCTCAAGCTCTGAGTGTCACCGCCAAGTGGCCTAAGACTATCCACATGCTGGCCTGAGGACCACCCATCAACCTGGGCTCTAGATAACCTCTCCAAAGAGAGGCTCAAAGATGAGTTCCGGGGGGCAGCATGAGCCAACACAAGATGGCGTCACTATGAACACTCGTCTGCGTCAGAACGGGCTGGGCCGACCACCAGGCCCCACCGGGAAGAAGCCTTGGGCCGACCATCAGGATCCATCGGGAAGAAGCCTACAGGCGCAATAGGCCACGACGTAAAAAAAAAAAAAAAAAAAAAAAAAAAAGCATATTATTTGTACCTTACTGTTTGTACCATATTATTTGCACCATATTTTTGTACCATATCATTTGTACCATATTATTTGTACCATATTATTTGTACCCTATTACTTGCACTATATTATTTGCACCATATTTTTTGTACCGTATTATCTGTACCATATTATTTGTACCATATTATTTACACCATTGTCACTATTTTCATTATTATCACAATCATTTTCATCGCTCTCAAATCCCTGACACTGAGATTATGAGGCCCGTCTTTCTTCATATTATTTGTACCATTCTCGTCATTATCATCACCATTACCAGCAGCTCCAGACCCTTTCTTCATCTCTGGAATGGGTCATTTTCCCCGTCATTATCCGTGCATCGTCATCACCATTAACAGGGGAGATAAAAGTGCGCATTACCGTCATGAATGGGCGCATGGTGGCTGTTACTCCTTGGTGTTACCTTGGAAGTGAGCCCCGCTGTCAGGTGTTCCCTTTTCATTTGTTATTTTACCTATGGAATATCATAACCTTATTTTCTTCCGTTTAATACAACCATCTATGTCATTCCTATACGTATTATCTTCCCTTCATCCTTACTACCATTATCTTACCTGCATAATATCATCACCATATTTTCCTCCTTTTATTAGACCCATCTGTATCATTACTGTACATATTGTCCTTTCCTTTATACTTCCATGGTCTTGTTTTTTCTTCCATTCCTCACTATATCCATTTACCTTCTCCTCCATTGTTTATATCACAACAAACTTTATTCTTCTATTCCTCTTTCTATGTACTTTTGAACTCTCACATATAGGACAACGTACACACCAAACACACACACACACACACACACACACACACACACACACACACACACACACACACACACACACACACAGCACTGTAGTATTCTGTTACTCGCCTTTATCCGTAATCCCTCAATGTACTACAAGCTTGGGAGGGAGAGAAAACTTCCCTTTATTAAATCTAACCTTTGTTCCTTCTCATCCTTCCCCTCTTCCTTTCATCTGCCTAACTACATCATGTACATCAGCAATATCTCCTAAAAGACAGTAACCACAAATACTACCACTATCACTATTACTATTACCACTATAACTACTATTACTACTACTATTCTAAATGGCCTCCATCCACCAGGAGCTGTGTTGTGAGACGCATCCCTAACACAGTTCACAACACAGTTCATTGGCCCCGACCCCGCCAACAACTGTGGCCACCAACCAACTATGCTAACACCTGCTCAGCGTTGCCAAAGTATCGTACACGGCGCATTGCATTTTCGTCGTTTCTGCCCAATAAATAAGCCAGAAAAAACGAAAACGATCAATATTTAACAGTTTTAACGATAACTTTAAATTTATATCGTTAGTTGTGTGGTTACGACCGTCTTGGAGCCTAAAAATTATAAATGCAGTGTTCAGAGTACGACAATTTGGCAACGCTGCACCTGCTATCATTAAGAACGAGGAAGGAACGAGAAGACTTGATCAAAGTTTATATATGGATGAAGGGCTTAAATACAGGTGGCCTTAATGAGGTTCTGGATGTAAGAGGAGGGTGGGACACGCAATTATGGGATTAAGTTAGATTACTTTGAGATTCAGCAAAGACATGAGCAAAAAATTGGTGTGTTAATAGAGTGGTGGAGGAGTGCATCAGGTTTGGCAGACATAAGGTAAATGCCAGTAGGATACATACCTTCAAGAAATACTTAAGTTCATGAATAGTGTGGATATATGAGAATAGGTATGCAGGCGCTATTATTACTACTACTACTACTACTACTACTACTACTACTACCTCTATTATTATTACTACTTTAACAACTCACACTGCTACTATTTACATTTATTTTGCTACCTCCAACTTGTAATATTTCTTGTCCTCCTCCTCCTCCTCCTCCTCCTCCTCCTCCTCCTCTTCCTCCTTCTCCTCCTCCTCCTCCTCCTCCTCCTTCTCCAACCCTTTCCCTCTGTCACCTTTATTCGTTATTCCCTTCCCCGTAGTTGTATATACACTCTCTCTCTCTCTCTCTCTCTCTCTCTCTCTCTCTCTCTCTCTCTCTCTCTGCAGTGAGCAAAAATATTAAACCATTTTTTCTTGATTTCAGGATAAAAAATACTTTTTTATAAATATCTAATCAAAGCCTTTAGTGGTGATAAAACTAAAAAAAATGGGCCAAAATATACGTCATTGGCAAAATAAAAATCCCTTTGCGTAATTTAAATAACGGTGAAGGAAAAAATACATTGCCACATTTCAGAATAAAATTAACATGGTTTCTCATATATACAACTCATTATTTTTTCCTTCCTGGTTTCCCACTTTTTCTCACACACACAAACTCATTTTTATATATCTAAATTACATGGTTCTTCATATATACGATTCATTACTCTTTGCCTCCGGTTTTCCACTCTTTCACACACAAACCCTTTTCATACCAACATTATTTACCTTTTAATCACATTTCAAAATATATCTAAATAACACAAATTTGAATATATGACTCATTGCTATTTTCGTCTTAGTTTTCCACTCTTTCACACACAAACTCTTTTCATACGTACCAGCATTGTTTACCTTTTACCCACATTTCAAAATATATCTAAATAACACAAATTCAAATATATGACTCATTGCTATTTTCGTCTTAGCTTCCCACTCTTTCACACACAAACTCTTTTCATACCAGCCTTATTTACCTTTCAACCACATTTCAAAATATATTTAAATAACGCGAATTCACATATATAACCCATTGCTATTTTCCTCTCAGCTTTCAACTCTTTTACACACACACACAAACCCTTTTCATATCATCATCATTTATTTTTCAACATTTCAGAATCTATCTAAATAATAAATAAATGGATTCTAATATGTATAACTCATTACTATTTTTCCTCCTGGTTTCCCACTCTTCCACACACAATCACAGACCCTCTTTACATCAGCATCATTTATCTTTTAATCAGGTGCACTTTTACCGTTTGTTCTTGTGGATCACCTTGAAGAGACGCGGGATGAAGAGGAAAAAATATGATTAGTAAAGGAAGGGAAGGAAAGAGGGTGCGGAAGGGGACGCAGCGAAGAGAGAGGAGGAGGAGGAGGAACACGGCAGATGAAGGGAGGAAACAATGGAAAGAGAGATTGAATGAAGGTGTGCAGCCTGCGAGGGGAAGAAAGATGAGATATATGCATGGAGATAATGACAGGATGATGGAGAAGGAGAATAAGAGCAAAATGAGAGCAGGAGAAATGAAGGAGAGTAAAGAACAGTTTCACAAAGAGGACCAAAAATAATGGTGAGTGAGACAAACAAACAAAAAACAGTGATGATATACATAATGAAATAAACATAGAAGGAGGGGAGGAGGAGGGCGAGAATAAAAGAGAGAAAGAGACACGCGGGAGTAAAAAGAAAACACAGGAAAGGTAAAGTAAGGCAAAGTATGTAAGCAAGTAAGAAAAGTATAGAAAATCATAAACTAACAGAGGCAAACAAAAGAGGGACAAACAGTGACAGTATAAAATGCAAACCGTCAACGAGAAACAGAAAAAAACTCAACACATTAAACAAGGAAAGACTACGAAGCTTGGATCTGTATTCATTAAGCCTCTTTGGTACTTTTCACGACTCACAGCGGATCACAAGGCCTGTCAGTCATCAGAGGCAGAAAAGAGCCTTTGTGAATATCGGCCAGCCACACGGGAAAGAGCAGAGATGAGCAGGGATGGAACGCAGTGATCGGAAGCAGTTGGATGTAGTAGGAGAAAGAAACACAGAGAGAATGAGAGACGCGGAACATTATAAAAGCATAGCAATTACTGAAAAGAGATATACTTGCTCGGCCACACGGGAAAGAGGAGAAATGAGCATGGATAGAACGCAGTGATCGTAAGTAGTTGGATGCAGTAAGAGAAAGAAACATAGATAAAATGAGAGATACGGAACATTATAAGGACATAGGTATTACTGAACGAAGAAATACTTGCTCAGGTCCACGAAAAGGAAGAGAAAAGATGAGCAGGGAGAGAAAGCAGTGATCAGAAACAGTCGGATGCAATAGGAGACAGAGCCACAGAGAGAATGAAAGAAGTGGAACATGATAAAAACACGGGAATGACTGAACAAAGAAATTAATGTTTAGGTAGACATAAAGGAAGAGACATGAGAAGAGCAGTAATGGAGGAAAGGGTATCAGGACACCTCTCCTCCCGAAAATGACCTATCTTTCGGCCACTCCTCTTGACTCTTTGTAGGAGCAGTGAGTAGCGGTCTTTTTTTTCATTACTGTTGTTGTTGTTTTTTGCCCTTGAACTGCTTCCTCTTCTGTGAAAAAAAGCTGAAGTAGATGGAATTGAAAAGAGAAAGAAACACAGATACAATGAAAAACGATGAACATGAGAAAAAAATATAGGGATGAATGAACGAAAAAATACTTGCTCAGGTACATTTGGAGGAGGAAAGATGGACAGAGATGATACAGAGAAAGCAGAAACAGATTGAAATAATATAATGAAAGAATAACAAACAGAATGGGAGATGATATTATGACTGATTAAACAACTTGAACAGGAGGTCATAGGAAGAAAGTACAAAGAGAGGTAAGGAGAGATAAACCACAGAGGGCAGAAACTGATGAAATTAATATGAAACTAAAA
Organism: Eriocheir sinensis; assembly: GCF_024679095.1. Classification (NCBI taxonomy): domain Eukaryota; kingdom Metazoa; phylum Arthropoda; class Malacostraca; order Decapoda; family Varunidae; genus Eriocheir; species Eriocheir sinensis. The sequence goes on along the minus strand of NC_066521.1, from coordinate 20,045,660 downwards.
ACACAGAGAGAATGGATGATGTGGCAGAACATACAAGAAAACTAAGCCCGGACCGAGGAGAGGATGGGAGGCAAGTACAAATGTAAGAAGAGCAGGAGCGTACAGAGAGAATGTGAGATGTGAGAGAACACATAAATAAAACAGTCACTGAAGAAGGAGAGCGTAGAGAGCAAGTAAAGATGAAGGAGGAGAGAGAAGTAAGCCCACACAAGGACGTTCGCCGACAAAAGAGAATTAGTGAAAATAACAAGATTAATGAGAAGTGGAGAAACGCAAAATAACAAACAAAATGAAGCCACGAGACAAAGAAAAACTGAGAAATGAGTCACACCAAATTAGGGAAGGGACAGAAAGAAAAAGAAAACACGTAAATAAAACTGAAACAAATTAAACGAGAGAGAAAAAGCTGAACACAAATGAAGAAAAATAACTGAAAATACGTGAACCGTGCAAAGCCAACACAATAAATCAGGCAAGGGACACAAACACTAGAGATAAAACACACTAATAAAAACAGAAGCCCAAAAAATAAACTAGAGGAGAAAAGTTAAACACAGATAAAAGGATAAACACCCACACCCACACCCACCAACCCACCCACACACACACACACACACACACACACACACACACGTCTTGGTGAGCCTCGACGTGGATAGTCCAATTACTCTTTGCCGTGCCCTTTCGAAACCCTTTACCCAGTGTTTCTAATTCATACTGACGACCTTGACTTTCAACCACAGACTCGGGAATATTGGAGCTGAGCGTGCGTGGGCGTGGAAGAGGAGGGCGAGGAGTAGGAGTAGGAGGAGGAGGTGGTAGTGGTGTTGGTGGAAGGATCGTAAGGTTGTGCAATGGAAGGGAATAAGGAATAGAAGAGAAAGAAGAGAATGAAGGCCAGGAAAGGATAGAAATTAAGGAGGAGGAATGGGTGAAGATCATCTCTCTTCTCCTTAAAGTGTTTCCTCTCTCTCCCCTCGCAAGTTTTCTTCTCATCCCATTTCTTACTCCCTCACCTTACCTTCTCCTCCTCGTACCTTACCTCTTCTGTCCCACTACGTTTCATACCTTTTTTTTAGCCCTAGTTATTTGTTTCCTCCCTCCCTCCTTCCAAAGAGCAACCATAAATACTACCACTATAACTACGATTACTACTACTTTTCTAAATGGCCTCCATCCACCAGGAGCTGTGTTGTGAGAAGCATCTTAACACAGTTCACAACACAGTTCATTGGCCCCCACCCCGCCAACAACTGTGGCCACCAACCAACTATACTTACTACTGCTATTACTAAAAAGGCGAAACGACGAGGATACTTGATCAGAGTTTATATAAGGATGAATCGCTTTAATTAGGGTGACGTTAACGAGGCTTTGAAAGTAAGAGGAGGGTAGGACATGCAGTTAAGAGATTAAGTTGGATTAATTAAGATTCAACAAAGACTTAAGCAAAAATTGGTATATTATTAGAGTAGTGGATGAATGGAACAGGCTTGGCTTAGTGGGATACGGTTTACTGGAGCTGCCTTGTGTAGGGTACCGCTTTATCTACTACTAAGGTTACTGTTGCCATTAATATTACAATTACCACTAACCTCTAATCCTCTAACCCACTCCTCCTCCTCTAACATCACGTCCCATTCCTCTTTGCCTATGATTACCACTAATGGAGCTGTCAACGTCTTTCTTTGCCTCCCATAGTTCCAGCATTACACAATTGAATGTTCTAGTTTCTTTCTCATGTACCCAACAGACACAGCTCTGGTTTTACACTTCTATGTTTCTTCCACTTACTTCTAGGATGCCTGTTCTTGCTTTAAAAAGTAACTTGATCCCCCAGTGTCCTGCATTCCAGATTAAAAATAGAGTTAGACCCAAAACTAATCCTTATGAAAGCAACTGAAAACGCGAGTCCAATCTGATTCACCTCAAAACTTAGGCCCCTCTCCCGTACGCTTTGTGCCTAGATGTCGCCACTGCTGCTGCTGCCTCATGCCCTGCGTCCCTGGCTGTATGAAGGCCTCCCCGTGGCCTCATATCGCCCGCCCTCCCACACGCGCTATGATAATAAAAAGTTTACATGCAATGCAGTTTTTCATTTTTCCAACAATGAAATGCACCAAATTAACCGACCAGCGGGCCGCCATATGCGTTGTTAGGCAGCTTTTAAATAAAAAAAAACAAGCCACTAAAAATATGTATATAACAAGTTGGTTATTACAGCCCTGCACGGTGCTGCTCTGCGTGCCGCGTGCTTATTATGAAACAGGGCGAGCGAGTGACAGGGAAGCAAAAAACTGACATCACATATGTTGGTTATTAGTCCGCTGTACAGCACTCCAGTTTGTACCCGTGTGGTTATAATGAAACAGAAAATATGACTGACAAGCGAAAAATTGATAATACATATGTTGCTTATTACAACTCCATACGGCAATTCAGTCTGCACACGCGTGGTTGGAATGGAACAGAAAATATGACTGACAAGCGACAAATTAATTAAAAAACAGAACTATCGAATATGACGAACAAAAGGCCGCTAAAATTGTACGCTCTGTATGTAATGAGTTGGTTTTAACCTGTCGTACAGTATTACAATGTCTACACGTGCGGCTATTATAAATCCGCGGCGACTGGGGCGAAGAGAAATTAAAGAAAAATATATGACAAAACTGAAGAAAAGAGCACACGATTAAAACAGTGATAAAACAAAGAGTTGTATGTATCAAGTTAGTTATTGCACATCTTACCAGTCACTGACCTTGTTACTGCCAATGATGCAGTAACCATTGCAGTCACTGGGCGTCCTGGTGATGTCTCTCGAGCAACTGCATGAGGCCAAGTCTTCATGTGTGTGGCGAGGGCATTAATGTCTTGGAAAATTTCACATGCCTTGAGAGCGTAGTGCAAAACAACGGCGGGTCTTGTCAAAAAAACTTACGGCGGATTAACTTCCCTACAGTATTATGAACTCGCTGGGTACGAGTATACGGTGATGTCGATATCTGTGCAAAAGACAAAGATTCGGACCTTCAAGTCGCTTTTGCCACTCTATGGTTGAGACGGGCAGTGAATAGCGACTTGGAGAGGGGGGTTGATGCCTCTGGTAGTAAGTGCCTACGCAGCATCATGGGATATCGCTGGAATAGTTGTGTCATCCTGGCAATAACTCCGTCAGACTAATTCGAGGCCTATTACCTGCATAGTCTATAAACGCCACCTCTGGCTAAACGAGTATTTGGCACCCTACTCGTAAGTCGACGCTGCTCACCGTGTTGTTTCTGTAAGAGACAACCACGATATGAGAAGGCCAAAGGGTCGTCCACAAAGCTTGTGGTTCGATCAGGTCGATAGATCCAGCCATGAGGTAGTCAGGATGAGAAGGGAGCCTGCATGCAGACCTGCTCGGAGGAACTCCCAGGTAGAGCGTCGTATAGGTAGGGCGAAGGAACTTCACGCGGCGTATGTTCCTCTTAACTGATTTGTTAAACAGAGCGTACACGTGTCGGTTGTAATAAAATACAGATTGCCTGACTGACAGTGACGCGAGA